>NC_133167.1:71897500-72197916 GCF_040802235.1 Manis javanica | reverse complement strand
CCCTAAAAAGAGCACAGAACAAAACACACAACATATGAAGAATGGAGGAGGAGGAATAAGAAGGGAGAGAAGAAAAGAATCTCCAGACAGTGTATATAACAGCTCAATAAGCGAGCTAAGTTAGGCAGTAAGATACTAAAGAAGCTAACCTTTGGCAACCACGAATCTAAAGCCTGCAATGGCAATAAGTACATATCTCTCAATAGTCACCCTAAATGTAAATGGACTTAATGCACCAATCAAAAGACACAGAGTAATAGAATGGATAAAAAAGCAAGACCATCTATATACTGCTTACAAGAAACTCACCTTAAACCCAAAGATAAGCATAGACTAAAAGTGAAGGGATGGAAAAACATATTTCAGGCAAACAACAGTGAGAAGAAAGCAGGGGTTGCAGTACTAATATCAGACAAAATAGACTTCAAAACAAAGAAAGTAACAAGAGATAAAGAAGGATACTACATAATGATAAAGGGCTCAGTCCAACAAGAGGATATAACCATTCTAAATATATATGCACCCAATACAGGAGCACCAGCATATGTGAAGCAAATACTAACAGAACTAAAGAGGGAAATAGACTGCAATGCATTCATTCTGGAGACTTCAACACACCACTCACCCCAAAGGATAGATCCACCGGGCAGAAAATAAGTAAAGACACACAGGCACTGAACAACACCCTAGAACAGATGGACCTAATAGACATCTATAGAACTCTACATCCAAAAGCAACAGGATATACATTCTTCTCAAGTGCACATGGAACATTCTCCAGAATAGACCACATACTAGCTCACAAAAAGAGCCTCAGTAAACTCCAAAATATTGAAATTTTACCAACCAATTTTTCAGACCACAAAGGTATAAAAGTAGAAATAAATTCTACAAAGAAAACAAAAAGGCTCACAAACACATGGAGGCTTACACAACATGCCTCTAAATAATCAATGGATCAATGAACAAATCAAAAGAGATCAAGGAATATATAGAAACAAATGACAACAACAACACTAAGCCCCAACTTCTGTGGGATGCAGCGAAAGCAGTCTTAAGAGGAAAGTATATAGCAATCCAGGCACACTTGAAGAAGGAAGAACAATCCCAAATGAATACTCTAACATCACAATTATCAAAACTGGAAAAAGAAGAACAAATGAGGCCTAAAGTCAGCAGAAGGAGGGACATAATAAAGATCAGAGAAGAAATAAACAAAATTGAGAAGAATAAAACAATAGCAAAAATCAACGAAACCAAGAGCTGGTTCTTTGAGAAAATAAACAAAATAGATAAGCCTCTAGCCCAACTTATTAAGAGAAAAAGAGAATCAACACAAATCAACATAATCAGAAATGAGAATGGAAAAATCACGACAGACTCCACAGAAATACAAAGAATTATTAAAGACTACTATGAAAACCTATATGCCAACAAGCTGGAAAACCTAGAAGAAATGGACAACTTCCTAGAAAAATACAACCTCCCAAGACTGACCAAGGAAGAAACACAAAAGTTAAACAAACCAATTACGAGCAAAGAAATTGAAACGGTAATCAAAAAACTACCCAAGAACAAAACCCCGGGGCCGGACGGATTTACCTCGGAATTTTATCAGACACACAGAGAAGACATAATACCCATTCTCCTTAAAGTGTTCCACAAAATAGAAGAAGAGGGAATACTCCCAAACTCATTCTATGAAGCCAACATCACCATAATACCAAAACCAGGCAAAGACCCCACCAAAAAAGAAAATTACAGATCAATATCCCTGATGAATGTAGATGCAAAAATACTCAATAAAATATTAGCAAACAGAATTCAACAGTATATCAAAAGGATCATACACCATGACCAAGTGGGGTTCATCCCAGGGATGCAAGGATGGTACAACATTCAAAAATCCATCAACATCATCCACCACATCAACAAAAAGAAAGACAAAAACCACATGATCATCTCCATAGATGCTGAAAAAGCATTTGACAAAATTCAACATCCATTCATGATAAAAACTCTCAGCTAAATGGGAATAGAGGGCAAGTACCTCAACATAATAAAGGCCATATATGATAAACCCACAGCCAGCATTATACTGAACAGCGAGAAGCTGAAAGCATTTCCTCTGAGATCGGGAACCAGACAGGGATGCCCACTCTCCCCACTGTTATTTAACATACTACTGGAGGTCCTAGCCACGGCAATCAGACAAAACAAAGAAATAGAAGGAATCCAGATTGGTAAAGAAGTTAAACTGTCACTCTTTGCAGATGATATGATACTGTACATAAAAAACCCTAAAGACTCCACTCCAAAACTACTAGAACTGATATTGGAACACAGCAAAGTTGCAGGATACAAAACTAACACACGGAAATCTGTAGCTTTCCTATACACTAACAATGAATCAATAGAAAGAGAAATCAGGAAAATAGTTCCATTCACCATTGCATCAAAAAGAATAAAATACCTAGGAATAAACCTAACCAAAGAAGTGAAAGACTTATACTCTGAAAACTACAAGTCACTCTTAAGAGAAATTAAAGGGGACACTAATAAATGGAAACTCATCCCATGCTCATGGCTAGGAAGAATTAATATCGTCAAAATTGGCCATCCTGCCTAAAGCAATATACAGATTTGATGCAATCCCTATCAAATTACCAGCAAAATTCTTCAATGAATTGGAACAAATGATTCAAAAATTCATATGGAAACACCAAAGACCCCGAATAGCCAAAGCAATCCTGAGAAAGAAGAATAAGGTAGGGGGGATCTCACTCCCCAACTTCAAGCTCTACTACAAAGCCATAGTAATCAAGACAATTTGGTACTGGCACAAGAACAGAGCCACGGACCAGTGGAACAGATTAGAGACTCCAGAAATTAACCCAAACATATATGGTCAATTAATATTTGATAAAGGAGCCATGGACACACAATGGCAAAATGACAGTCTCTTCAACAGATGGTGCTGGCAAAACTGGACAGCTACATGTAGGAGAATGAAACTGGACCATTGTCTAACCCCATATACAAAGGTAAACTCAAAATGGATCAAAGACCTGAATGTAAGTCATGAAACCATTAAACTCTTGGAAAAAAACATAGGCAAAAACCTCTTAGACATAAACATGAGTGACCTCTTCTTGAACATATCTCCCCGGGCAAGGAAAACAACAGCAAAAATGAGCAAGTGGGACTACATTAAGCTGAAAAGCTTCTGTACTGCGAAAGACACCATCAATAGAACAAAAAGGAACCCTACAGTATGGGAGAATATATTTGAAAATGACAGATCTGATAAAGGCTTGATGTCCAGAATATATAAAGAGCTCACATGCCTCAACAAACAAAAAACAAATAACCCAATTAAAAAATGGGCAGAGGAACTGAACAGACAGTTCTCTAAAAAAGAAATACAGATGGCCAAGAGACACATGAAAAGATGCTCCACATCGCTAATTATCAGAGAAATGCAACTTAAAACTGCAATGAGGTATCACCTCACACCAGTAAGGATAGCTGCCATCCAAAAGACAAACAACAACAGATGTTGGTGAGGCTGTGGAGAAAGGGGAACCCTCCTACACTGCTGGTGGGAATGTAAATTAGTTCAACCATTGTGGAAAGCAGTATGGAGGTTCATCAAAATGCTCAAAACAGACCTACCATTTGACCCAGGAATTCCACTCCTAGGAATTTACCCTAAGAACACAGCAATCAAGTTTGAGAAAGACAGATGCACCCCTATGTTTATCGCAGCACTATTTACAATAGCCAAGAATTGGAAGCAACCTAAATGTCCATCGGTAGATGAATGGATAAAGAAGATGTGGCACATATACACAATGGAATACTACTCAGCCATAAGAAGTGGAAAAATCCAACCATTTGCAGCAACATGGATGGAGCTGGAGAGTATTATGCTCAGTGAAATAAGCCAAGCAGAGAAAGAGAAATACCAAATGATTTCACTCATCTGAGGAGTATAGGAACAAAGGAAAAAACTGAAGAAACAATACAGCAATGGAATTACAGAACCCAAAAATGGACTAACAGGTACCAAAGGGAAAGGAACTGGGGAGGATGGCTGGGCAGGGAGGGATAAGGGGGGGGAAGAAGAAGGGGGGTATTAAGATTAGCATGCATGGGGGAGAGGGAGAAAGGGGAGGATGGGGTGCACAACACAGAGAGGACAAGTAGTGACTCTACAACATTTTGCTAAGCTGATGGACAGTATCTGTAATGTGGTTGTTAGGGGGGACCGTGATATAGGGGAGAGCATAGTAAACATAGTATTTTTCATGTAAGTGTAGATTGAAAATAAGAAAGAAAGAAAGAAAGAAAGAAAGAAGGAAGGAAGGAAGGAAGGAAGGAAGGAAGGAAGGAAGGAAGGAAGGTAGGAAGGAAGGAAGGAAGGAAGGAAGGAAGGAAGGAAAGAAAGAAAGAAAGAAAGAAAGAAAGAAAGAAAGAAAGAAAGAAAGAAAGAAAGAAAAGAAAGAAAGAAAGAAAGAAAGAAAGAAAGAAAGAAAGAAAGAAGGAAAGAAAGAAGGAAGGAAAGAGAGAAGAGAGAGAGAAAGAGAGAGAAAGAGAAAGAAAGAAAGAAAGAAAGAAAGAAAGAAAGAAAGAAAGAAAGAAAGAAAGAAAGAAAGAAAGAAAGAAAGAAGGAAAGAGAGAGAGAAAGAGAGAGAGAGAGAGAGAGAAAGAAAGAAAGAAAGAAAGAAAGAAAGAAAGAAAGAAAGAAGGAAAGAAAGAAGGAAAGAAATCAAAGATCAACGCATGCTTTAAATATCCTTAATGTTGATCACTTAAAGGGTGTCAGATGATCAGCTATTGAGGTACTCTTTTCTGATAATATTCCTTTCTCTTAATTAAAAAAAAAAAAAAAGCAGTTACTGTGTGCTGACCTACAATGAGTTCTGCACAGTGGTATAGAGGGCATGTCAAAGTGTGGGCAAAGGGTCTGTTTGTTTCTATGCAGAAGATCAAAGCCTAGCTTGGATACCCAGAAAATGAACTAAGATACGATATGAGGAGGAGCTTCCGGCATCAGCACTCTCTGGAGGACTTGTGCCAGGGGATGATCATCAAAAAGCCTCCACAGGGATCCGGACGATGCTGCGGTTGTGGCTGCATCCAGCCCACCGTCTCCTGGACTTGCCATAGGAATGAGGAGGGAGATGTCTAGGCTGGCATGTGCATACAGTGAGACAACGAATTTGACTGGGTCTGTACTGTTGGAACTCAACCAGGAGTTGGGAGGGGTGCAAGTTGTAGCACTCCAAAATCTCATGACTATAGACTATCTACGGTTAAAAGAACATATGGGATGTAAACAGATCCAGAAATGGGCTGCTTTAATTTGTCTGATTGTTCAAGTACAGTTGGACAATATCCATCATATCATAGACAAATTTTCACAAGTGCCTAGGGTGCCTAAATGGTTTTCTTGGCTTCACTGGAGATGGATGGTAATTATAGATTTGCTTTGTTTATGTCACCTTATTCCTACTTAATGTTAATATGTGTGTGCAAATTAGTTAGTAGTTTAAAACCTATACATACTTAAGGTACTCTACAAGAAGATATGTCAAAGAAATAATCAATCCTCCCATGTTTCCTTCCATATGCTACATCTATAGCTTTTCTTCTTCCTTCCTAATTACAACCCTTAAATAGAATTCGTGCCTCATATCGAATTTATGAAGTATCATAATTCCTCCAGGTGGTAAAGATACCTCGAGACAAGTGCTGGGTTACAGAAGCCACAGGGCATAAATCTGCAAAGAAGTAAAAAGCTAACCTTTGCAAACAATATGGCTTCTCTCTCAGTTACCAACTTTACATTTCCCTGTATGGCCCCGGAAGAGGACTGGTTAGCCAGAGATGGGTAGGATTCCTCAAGGGAGGAACAACCTAAGACAGGCACAGTCGCAGGGGGGGCCATCAGGTGAGAATTTGGGGATCAACAGAGGTGAGGCTCAGAACCTCACCCCCCCTGCTTTGAGAGAAATCTTCTGCATCCGTGGATGTCTTGCTGCCCTTGTCTAGCCTGGATTAATACTTAGTCCATAGGCACACAACCTGATCATCTGATCATCTACATTTGCCCTCTTACAGCACTAAACTATGTTTTCTACCTTTATCTTGCATCTACCTAACCACTTCAGCATTTTATTAAAATTAAAAATAATAATAATAATAGAGGGAGAAATTTTGGGATCAAACATATAAATCAAGTACAAAAAATCAAACGAATATTCATATTTGACCTGATTGTTTATAGGTCATAATGCGTGATCAAAACCGAAAGTTTCTGTGATGAATGCCCTTGTACTGTTCACTATGTAAGAATTCGTTCACCATGTAAGAACTTGTTCGTTATGCTTCAGAAGATTGGAGACTGACGAGAATTAGGCTTGAGATGGATTAATGATTGTACATTGAGCATTGACCCCCCGATACTGAATTGTATTGTTGTTAACATCCATTTGATCAATAAATATGAGAGATGCCCTCTCAAAAAAAAAAAAACTATAATAAAACAAACATAGTATTTCATAGTCATCCACAAATTTGATGTTAATATTATAGAAATTATGTTTTATATATGTAGATATGAGATTAGTCAAGTAGAGACTTTTGATTCCATATTACTCTGACTCTGCAAGTCCAATACAAAATTCTAAACAATAAATTTAAGAAAAAAAATCTGAGTATGTTCGCCTTGACATAGTTTATGTAATGATATCATATAATTTGTTTTGACACCTACAATTGGGAATTGAATTGAGAATGTCCATTTGGAATTTTCTATAGTATGTTAATGTTCTGCTGTGAATCAATTGGTTAGATTAATGTTAATTATTTGTTCCTTCATCAAAATTAGAACATAATTCAGTAATTTTGTTTGGGTTTCAAATATAAGTAATATTTTGGATTGTAAATTGTCATGAATCTTTATTATGATATTGATCAAAATAATCTGGCAAGAGAAAAAGTTAACTGGTCACATTGACCAATGGTTTAGATTAGGGAGCCCAGGTATAAAGCCTTGTAAATATGGTCAAATGATTTTCAATAAGGCTGCCAAGACTCTTCAATGGCATGGAACAGTCTCTTCAACAAATAGTACTGGGAAAACTGGATATCTAGTTTTGTTTGTTATATACAAAATAGTACTGGGAAAAGAAGATATCAAAAGAATGAACTTAGACCCTTATCTTACACCATATACAAAAATTAACTCAAAGTGTTCAAAGACCCAAGCATAAGAGTTAAAACTATGAAACTCTTAGCAGACACACGAAAAAGCTTCCTAACATTAATTTGGGAATGCTTTTTTTATATGATACCAAAATCACAGGTAACAAAAAAGAACACATACTCTGGACTTAATCAAAATTAAAAAGACTTTCAGGTGTCAAAGGACACTATCAAGAGACTGAAAAGGCAACACACAGAATAGGAGAAATGATTATCAAATCATACATCTGATAAGGGATTAATATCCAGAATATATATAGAATTCCTAAATCTCAATAACAAAAACCAACACTCAAAAATAATGGCCAAAGGAGACAAAAATAGATATTTCTCCAAGGAAGATATAGGAATGGTCAAAAAGCACATGAAAAACAAACAGACAAAACAGAAATAGACTCATGAACACAGAGAACAAGCTGGTGGTTGTACAGGGAGGAGTTGGGAGATGGGCAAAATAGGTGAAGGGGATAAGGAGATACAAACTCCCAGTTTCATAAAAAAGAATGAATCTTGACATTTGTGACAACATGGATGGACCTTGAAGATATTATGCTAGGTGACAATTCAGACAAAGAGAGATGCCACATGATTTCACTTATATGTGGAATCTAAAAAAACAAAACAAACAAATCAAACAAAACGCAGACACAGATGTTTTCTGTTTGATATGTGGTTGCCAAAGGTAAGCAGGGTTGAGGGGTACAAAATGGGTGAACAGGATCAAGAAGTACAAACTTCCAGTTATAAAATAAAGAAGGCACAGAGAGGTAATGTACAGCACAGGGAGTATAGTCAATAATATTGCATTCACTTTTACACTTACTTAATTACACTAAGATGTAATTATACTTACTGGGGTGATCATTTTACAGTGTACACAAATGTTGAGTTATTATGTTGTATACTGGAAACTAATGTAATATTTATGTCAATTATACTTCAATAAAAAAGATAATAACACACAGCATGGCACTAAAAAAAAGCTGGCTAATTGAGTCATCATGTCTAGGTTTTATTTTTAATTCAGAAGTAAGTGCTGAGTGCCATATACATGAAATACTCTTTAAATCTCAGATGCCTTATGTTTTCTGTAATGTGTGCACTCATACTTCCAGATTGAATAAGCCTCTGAGCCATTTTTGTTCTCCCTTGATTTTGTGACTACATGAACGTCAATGTTCATATGTATATATGCACATATCATAAGCTTGTACATCGCTGTAACCATGCTTTCCTATTACAGACTTCTTGTTTGATTCTTCCAAACTTCTCACCCTGACATTTTGATTTACACATAAGCATATAATTTAAATAAAATGAAAGCTCAATTATGTTTATTTGGGAAGCATGGAATATTGCAAACTCTAAATTAGAATTCTGTACTTTAAAGCTGTTATAACTCAAAGATCTAAAAATATCACCTGTTAGTGGTATCTTGTGCTTAAAACACAGGCATTTTTTTTCTCATGTAAGGAATGATGACAAGTTAATTAAAAAATCAAAGTTACTGGATAACGGAGGCTTAGTTTATCTTTTTAATATCATATGGGAAATAAGCGGCAGCACCAGGTTCAAATCCACTCAGTGTAATTGTGATAGTCATCGTGAAATACATATCTGATAAAATTACAGAATTTAACATGGCTAAATATAAATGAACATGTTTTGTTACCATTTGCGCACCACAGATAGTGCCATCAGCTACATAGGCATGATCTCTTCCATCTGATCTCACTAATGACCCCGTAGTTACAGAGAGACATTCGTGCCCTTGAATATATGAATAAACTGCAGATTGAACATCATTTTTGTAAGTATTCTTATGTGGCCAAACACAAGCTAGTTTTCCACAGAGAACATCCCTGGAAATGGAAAGCAGAAAATTCCTCATTATTTTATTCTTAAATGATGCCTAATTCCAAATAAGTATTATCTTAATAGATGGTAGCATAGATGTTGTTTCTTTGATGATATAAAACCAGAAAAATATGCCAAAATAATATTATCTTACAGTGCACAAAACTAAATGCAATCCAATTAATTAGCGCTGTAGAATTGAAAAATTCTGAACTTTATTGCAGAGAGGACTTCATTTCCTGTTTCAGAGCTCAGCTTTGTTGCCTCGTCTCCAACGGTGTTAGAGAGGTCATCGTATCTTGCCCCTTCTTTGGGAAAATTCATCACCTAAGCCCACTTTGATACAGGTTAGCCAGTCTGGTCATTTGTTACCCACCATTTTCTGACAGTGGCTGATGGCATTTATTTCCTCTCCGTGCATCCTAGAGTCCCTTCTGATTATGCCCATGGTCTCTGCCATAATCCCTTTATTCTATATAGTTGATAGAAAAACAGTGCTCCAATACTCCAAGGTTAGCTATCCATAGGTACTGTTTTACATAGCAGTGTTCTGGAAACAAACAACAAGAACAAAAACAAAATAAAACTGTTTCATCAGTGCTATGTCTTAAAATTCAAAGCACTTGCTTTAGCATCATTATCAATCAACTTAATAAAAAAAACCTCAATTTAAAATTTCCATATGGAGCACAAATTTCTGATTTTTGGCAGTTTATGTGCACTTCCTCTCTCTGGTAATAAACACTAGCCTTTCTTTAGTCTAGTCTCATTATTAGAACAATACTGAGGAAAAAGCAAACTGAATTGCATAGAAGGAAAATAAATGGAAAATGATAAGTGAAACTATTCTTCTGGTATAAGATTTACTGTCCATTTCTATCTTGTGTCTGGACAAGAAACAGTAATTTTTATGACTCAATGAAACAGTTACTTTTAAATACATACTTCTGTTTGCAAGGCAATGGTTGTGAATTTTTAAAACTGCACTTTCCGGGACTATCACGCAGAGAATTAACTTCTTCAAAACAGCAAACGGAGCTCCTTGAGCACCTTAAAATGCAAACAGGTAGTCCAAATTAAAATTTTTGTCTATAAAAAGCTAATAAAAACTCTTATTGCATAAACAGAAAAATCATGAACTTGATCATTTTCTCTGTGTGTGTGTCTGTCAATGCAAGTAGAAGGTTAACAGTTGGCTTACTGAACAGAAAACAGAAAAGGATTGTATCTATTGCAGTAAATCATATTGTTGAAAACAATTTCCTACCCCTCCCAGTGAGAATGCATACTTCCTAGTCCAGTGGAGATTAAGACAGATATTGTAACCTGCTCTGCTTAATGGAATGAGAGAATTGACGCTTGTCATTTATGGGTGGAAACCTTCAGGACTAGTACAACGAGCAACATACTCTTTTTCTCTGATGAGGGATAAGCGGTATTAGCTGCGAGTCTGGAGTCACAGCAAAGGCAGTGTGGGGGAGCAGAATAGCTGCGGTGGACATGTGAGCCTCAGGATTTTAAGGTTATTTCCATTTCCTTAAACACAGGAACTGGTACCTTGAATAGAGTTCTGTTACAACCCATACCTAAATTTTGTGGTGCTGTAACTGAAGCCTGGCAGTAGGTGTGAAGAAAACTATCGTCAGAGGCTGAAAGGAGAGGAATACATGCTTTGTGAGGATGAAACATTTGGAGGAACCATTTTCTCAGTCATTTAAAAGGAGATAATGTCCTTCAGGGACTTGTTGCCTTAAGCGAAGAGGCAAGGAACCAAAATGTGTCTTGACGGCTGCACTGGACCAGACGGGGCGAGTGCCCAGGCAGAGAGGAGCTCACCTCGGGGACGATGCAGTTATCTCAGAAGAAGTAATAGTAATAATAAAAAAAGACAAAGCCCAGAAATGTGTCCACCCTCCAGGCGCCAGGGCTGACGGTGACGGGGCTGGCCGACGTGAATCGCCCAAGTCATTGTGTCCCTTGGGTGGTTTTCTGTCTTTCCCGTGGTGGGCGCTCTTTGGCGGCTGCTAATCTGGTGGAATGAGATCTTCACATCTCCCGTTTATTCCCACGTGTCTATCCACACAGCTCCGTCACAGAACTCCGGGCTCTAGCCTTCCCAGGGTCCCGCGTCCGGGCGCCCCGCTGACCAGCTGGGCCCTCATTCATTGTCCGTGAGGCCATCTGTGACCTAACTTCTGACCTTGTCTCCTTCCACAGGAAATGGTGGACCAGGCATCCCCCCGAGGGAGGCTATGCTATGGCTACTGTCCTTTTTCAGCTCATAACCGATTTAGTGAGCTGACACATCTACAACAAGAGCCGAGGCTTGTCATAGTGAGGCCCCACGTGTCCACAGGTATGAACCGACGGAGAAGCCAAGGGGAAAGGTGGAGAGAGATGTACAGTTCTGGACTTCCCGCTCATGGGTTGCTCTTCTGCGCCCTCTTTGTTTGTGCATGAATCCAGATGAATGAGTGACTCCCGTCTATCTACTCATCTAACTCAGTGGCTCTGACATAACTAAGCTTATAACGCACAGTCCTGAACACATGGCCACTTGGTGTATGAACGTCATCTTCGCCATCTCCATGAGGAGCAATAGTGTGCCCAATTTTTTTGTCAAAGTGGTATCATTCTCTGGTTCACAGTGCACAGCCTCGGTCTAGAACCCCAGGGAACTTCACTGTCACTCTCCCAAAGAAGCCCAGTACAAGCCCCACATGGCATTTTCCCCCTCACAACCTACGCCTCTAATATTATTGGATCAGTGATGTTTTATGATTCAAAATTCAGGGATGCTCAGCTGACAGCTTGGACATGCTGCAGAGCCCTTTCCTGTTCTTCACATCACTCAATGTCAGCTGCGTTTCATGCCACCTGGTAAATGGAGCTGAGCAGTCCTTCTCCATGGGGAGTCTGCTGCCTCTGGGACCCAAAGGCCCACCAGTGTTACCCTTCTTTGTCATATGAGACGCAAGGTGCATATAGTGAATTTTTAACTTTCTATAGGTATCAGGTCATGCTTCTGACCACCGGACTCCTAGAAATTTTACTGATGTGACAGGTTCCTGAGCATTTTGAGGGTCTATTTCCTGCCCTTTGCAACACATGTGTTTACTTAGACCCCCACCATTCTACCTATGCTTCGCTTATTTAGCTGGATAAGTACAAAATCACTAATGGAGTGGATCAATGTGATATTTTCTGGGATGTCTACATCTCTGCAGCTACATGATGCCTGGGGGAAGGAGCGTAAACATAGCTCTGAAGCAAGACTGGAAATTAATGGCATCGTCCCTTCCACGTGATTGCAAACTGTTTCTAGTTTTCTGTTTTCAAATAGTAATAGAAAAGACTGTATTTGCCAAACCAATGGCTACACTCCTACCATATATCTGAGGCCATTCTGATCTGCTCGAGCAGAGACCTCAGGGGATGCAATTAACCTACCACTTGGCTGCATTTGCAGTAGATTACTATTATCTTCTGGGGACCATCTGGCTTCCGCAGGGATCAGACTGAGTAACTACATGTAGATGTTACACAGCCAACCACCCTTTGAGGGGAGCACCAGTATTTGGAAACCCCCGACAGTTATAGACACGTTGTCCATGGCCTCACCACACAGGACAAGGACCTAGTAATGGTACTGCACAAACCACTTATGGGCCAGCCCCAAGGATGCCCTTTGGGACTGAGAAATGACTACCAGTGGACTTGGATCTAGTGGACCCCTTGTAAACTGAAACTTGGGAAGGACTATATTCATTCCCTGGATTTCCAGGTAGTTACATCAATTCAGACTCTGTCCACCAGTTTTCAAAATGCTTAGATATTTCCCCAGTGAACAGATACCTGATTAAATGGTTTAATGTCCCTCTGGGGGTGTTTTAGAGGAATTGTTCACATGTACATTTGCCAAGGTGTGGTGTTTTCCTTCTGGACACTTAACCCTGCTTTACGTCAATGAGTTTTGTTTCTGAAAATTGGCTTAGATTCAGAATTGGACATGGGATTATGCCATTCATTAAGGCAACTCTCCTCAGTTTAATAGTCACCCATTTTTTATTTCTTTTGATAGCACAAACTGTGTAATACCCTTGCTGACTGCCAAAGAACACAACAGAATAGAAGTCCTATTCTACTAACCATGTCCCTGACTATGTATAGATCAGCTTCCCGTGTCTGCCACTCTGTCCCTATTACTTACAATAATTTTATCCATCTGGTTTCTGGCAGTCAGGCAGTGCTATCTGGCCTGGATTTTTCAAGATCTTATCACACCCATTGCTCTCAATGAGCCTGCTTCTTTAGTAGCATCTCCTACCATCAGCCCTGGCCGACAGAGAAAGCCACTGTAGAAATGTCTAGTGACTCTGGCCTTCCTCTGAGCAGCTCATTCCCTATGTCTTGGGCCTTCCTGTTGGGCCTAATTATTTGGCCATACATATACAGTATATGCAGTCAAGCATCTCCACTTCTCTGAGCCTTGTAATCCTTTCCTGTAACAATTCTGCCACTTAAACTTTGAGTGAGCCATCGTGCTTTTTTCCATGCTTCTGGAAATAGTCCTAATGGAAATGTTTGTTATCTTCTAGGATCCTTGCCAGGATGTTAAATCCCACATCTTGGAAGAATGCTCCCAAATCAACAAACTCCCTCCTATCCACTCTTAATGTTCCCCTGTCCAGTCTTATGACTGAGCACTCGCAGAATCCAGGCCCCTGTGCCCTCCCTTGATACTGGTAGGAACGGCTATGTAGGACCTGCACTACGTTGGGGAGTAGTCCCCGTACTCCGGGGTAAGTTCCAGCACAGCCCGGCTCCCTGCTGCTCTGCCTTCCCTCTGTTTTCAGCTAGCGGCCAGGGTGGGGAGGGGCAGGATCGAATAGGGATGTAGTTTGCGCTGCGAGTGACAGGCTTCTGCATTATCTTTAAGCAAGGGGAAGATACTTTCACCATTCTTACTAGGGAACGGCGGCGGTGTGAAGGAACAGGGCTGTATCATTCTACAGATTCAGGAATTTCTGAGAAGTGTGGAGGCTCAAAATTTGGGAGGCTAATTTTTCATCTGTTCCCATCCCAAATGCAGGTCCCATTCTTTTTCCCACCAGAACCTAACCCTGGCCAAACAGGCTTGATTGAGAACTGAACCTTCTCTGGAGTTCACCAACTTTTTCTAACCTCTGATTGTAAGAGATGGGAGCCTCTTTATACCTTTACAGGAAAAGCCTTCCAGCTCACACTTTGATTTCAAATGCACACCTGTTACCTTTTCCTAGATTTCAGTGTTGCTGAGTGATAGCCATCCCATGCCATTTTCTGTACAGTTGCTATTTCCCGCCTACACCCCAGCAGTACTGCCTAATGCATGCTCCTTCACGGATACACCATCTCAGGTCACTCAGTGAGTGTATTCTCAAATTCTGCCCATGTTGGGGTGCTCACCGATGGCCTGGCAGCAAGTGATTTACTTTTGAAATTTTATCTCATAGGCTTTTTCCTCACATCACTGTGAGTACCAACTGTTAGTGGTTAGAGTCTCCAGAAGCCAGCATCTAGGTGAGATACGACATGCGAGTCATTTATTAGTGATCCGAACATCTGGAAGTGAGAGGGAGGAAGCGGGACGGAGCAGAGACGGCAAGTGAGATGCCGGCCCACAAGTGGCATGAATAGCCCGCCGGAGTACATGCCTGACAGGTGCCTATCGGGCCACCTGCCCAGGCCTTTATATCCTACCTTCATTAATATGACCGCATAACCGGATGTGTGCTGCGGTGGGAAGTGGGCGCCCTTGGGTAAGGTGCGTCTGTGCAGTTGAGACAGATTCTGCAGGAGCAAGTTGGTAGCTCGACACCGTCTGATGGCAGCAGGCATTATTGTTCTTGTCCACTACACCTCATGTTCCTTTCTGCATCCTATCATCTTTTCATTAGCTGCACTTAACCCAGTGCGAGGCCTCCTGCTTCTTTTGTGTCTGTGTACTTGCTGTCTTTGTCTCCTGATCACGTGCTCCATGAGTCTAATAACCACGTGGCTATGCCTGTTTTATTGAATACTGTCATCTCTATGCACATACTCAGTAAATATATTTTTCATGGGAAAATATGACCAATCTGGTTAAACTTCTACAGTTGCTTTAAAAGTTTAAATTTACTTAAAGAAATAATGCAAAATATAAGCAACTGTTTGTTCATTCACAGGTCTCATATAGCAGACTACCTTACAAGCAGACGTTTGCCTTCTAGTTTTTAGTAACATAAAAACAAGAAGAAATACCTGCTCCAGATGGGAGATGAATAAATGAATAAAAGGGGAATGAATGAATTGAATCAAAAGATCAAACTATTGATCCATTTGGCTCAGCTTTGTGGGGACATTAGAGTATATATTAGAAGAGGAAATACACGAATGGTCAAGTCTGAGCTAGACATGTTCTTATTAGAACTCGGAAAGACGTCAAATGTCAGGTAACTCAATTGTTAAAAGTTTTACTTAATCTTAAAAAAGAGCGTGTCTTCGAGGCTCCTGAAAATATGCCTGATCGTGGATCTTCAAATGCAAGTAAGCCCTGAAGGAAAACAGCAAGTGAAAAGGGGCGCCCTGGAGCCACAGCGCCCAGAAGGGGCGGCGACTGCGGCCCAGACGTCCAGGGCTCTGCGGCCACTGCATGGTGGTGAAGGCGCCTGATCTGCAACGGGATCCTAAAGACAACTTTTGAGTGGTTAGGAAGACCGTATGGACCACATACCACATCCTTCGGTACGAATTGTATTTATGTTACTTCTGGGCAGATCACTGAATCTCGATGGTATACATTTACTTTGCTCAATGAGCGAATGACTGTGAGGGCATTTCCCTGGGTGATTTTGATTTATTCAAATTTAACTTAATTTCTAAAAATACAAAATCATAATGGGGTATTGTGAATAATTACTGCCTCAAGGCAAGCATATCTGCGTGAGTCTTAGTTGAAGTACTCTCAAAACCTGTTTAAAAAGCTAAATATAAAATGAATTGTCATCAATGACCTATGACTACTGTTACTCTAGCAGTTCTTCAGCGAGGAAATATGATCATACTTGAACGAAACTCACTCTGAACCTTTCAACTTAAAAGTAGACCATGAACATAAAAGGAATCTAAGGCAATTTCAGAAGCTACTGACTTGCCATTTCAATCTCTCTGTAAATCATGAGCCATCCTGTGGATTTCTGCCTCGGTAGCTAATGACCGAAAACCAGACCAAACCATGAGAAAAGGAATGTGCAAGACTATTCTGGAAAATTTCAAACACTCCTACAAAAACAAACCTTCTTTAATTGAAATTTAAGCTTTCTTGACCTTGTGCTTCAGGTTCCTCCACTTCTAGAGGTGTGATAAGTAGTATATCCTCTGGAGGGTCCCAGTTTGAGGTAAAAGAAACACATGAGCTAGAGCAGTACCTTTTCCAAATACCTGGGCACACTGTTTATCAGCAGTTTGGCACCGTCCGTCATAGCAGAACGCAGTCTCCGACCTGCACAGCCGGCCATTGAGCGCGTAGGTGTCCGGGACGCAAGTACTGGAGGTCCCATTGCAATACTCTGTGAAATCACACTCTTGATAAACACTCTTTCTGCATGGAGTGCCCGCCACTGATATCTACGAGGGAAAAAGAGAAAGAAAATCATGTCCTGCGAATGACCACCCTCAGTTACCTACTCAAGAGAATTTTCAAATAAAATACGCCTGATCGTAGATACTTGAGGGAATCCCAGAGTTCCCACGGCTCTGAGTTTTTTGAAGGAAAAATCAGGTACAGTGTTCATTATGCAGCCTGAAGAAAAGTAACTCTCTCAGAGATACGAAAGGATCCTTTCCAACAGAGGATTTGCAACTGTTTTGTGTTCTCCTCTCAGGAGGAGGCCATCCAACTCTACCCGCTTTTGGAGGGGGACAGATTAGTTTAAACACACCTGTCCCTCAAAACTGGAGGAACATTGCCTCTGTCTTTTTGTTCTTGGAGAGACCCAGGAGCCAAACAGCCCTAAAATCCCTTGCTTGGATTTTTACTAGCTTATTTGTGGCTGAGGTACATAATCTGTTTTGCAGTTTCTTCATTTGTAAACTTGAGATAATAATCATTCTGTCAGAGGATTGTTAGTATTAAATGGAATTAATATTTAAGAAGTGCTTAGAGTAACACATGGAATCAATGTATGAAATAGGTTATGACCATCATCATCATATTTAATTATCTGAGAGCAGAAGGGCCTTCTTGCATAGCTCAGGTAAAGAGTAGAGCGGCTGTCAAATATTATGGCCTGTTGATTCAATCGGTCATCCATTGCCTTCCACAATGAAATTCACAGGTTCAAATGCTGACCCACTATATATGCTCTCATACACTCAGAGACATTCTACAATCCAGTCTGACTGAATTAGCACTTCACAGATTGAGACAAAGATGGGTAAGGAATGAAGTGGCATCTTCAAAATGACAAGATAAAAAGGAACTTCCAAGCTAGAATGCCATACCTGGGAAATCCATATTTCAAAAATGTATGAGAGATAAAGACTTTCGTAGGCCAATAATAATTGAGAGAATTCATTTTCAGCAGACCTAAATTACAGGAAAGAGTAAAGGGAGGTCTTTAGGCACAAGCAATGTGACAGTAAACAGAAATCTACAAAAGGAAAAAGAGAGCTGGAAATGGAATTAATGATGTTAATAATAAAGTTTTTTTTACTTTCCTTATTTTTGTGTTTCTAGTATATGGGAGTGTTCTGAGATTAATTCACTACACATGAAGTGGTGTATTATATGAAATCAGACTGATTAATCAAAGAATTGTAAACTCAAGACTACCAGTAAAATGAGTTTTAAAGTATGAACAATACACCAGTAGCAAACATAAAATGAAACCCTATGTCTTATGGTTTTAGAGTTTACATTTAGTTTGCAGAGCAACTGCATGTCTCATCAATGCTACGGGTACTCAAAATAGGTTGGCCACTTTGAAAAATAGATTTTCAGTGTCCTATGAAATTCAATATACATTTACAGCATGACCCAGCAATCTCCCTTATAGATATTTAAGTGAAATAGAACTATGTTCATACAAAATTTGCTTATAAAGACTGTTTATAGCGGCTGTATCTGCATCTCAAAGAACTGAAAACCCGGGTGTTCCTCAGCTGGGGGAAGGATTAACACACTGTGGTGCATGCTTACAATACTATTCAGCAACACAAAAAGAAAAAATTAAGAAACACCACCGCATGAGTGAATCTCAAATGCATTATGCTAAGATGCCTAATTATAATGTTTACCCATATAATGATTCAGTTTATATTACATTTTGCAAAAGCAAAATTACAGATGCAGGAGACAGACCTGTGGTTGCCAGGGCCCGTGGGTGGAAGTGTGGACTGCCTGCAGTGGGGAACAGGGGCATTTCTGGGGGAGTAGTGGTGAGAATGCCTATCCCTTGATTGTGATGTTAAGTTATAAGACTGAATATGCTTGCCATAATATTCAAAAGTGTTCATTGAAATAATTTTACTATAATAAATTATAAGTTATTGAAGAATTGGGCAAAAAGAATATAGGGAGTATTTATGCATATATAATATACCAGTACTGGAATTACGAAATCTTTGTATCATGCCACTTGTTTTCTTATACCAACTTATCTTGAAGATAATGTCGTATTAGCATATGTATGTTTAGCCTGCATTTGTTAAATACCTCTTATACAATGTACATTTATGTGCCATCCAATACCAATAAATATTGTTTGCCTTTATGATTTGCTTTTACAAGCAATTCTATAATTAATATTCTTTACTGAATTTTCCATACATGTGCATGTTTCTAAGGTATATACATGAGAGAACTGGTGATAATCAATTAACTTGATAATTTATACTCAGCTCAGAGATACACAAATATTGTTCACCAGAGGGATTATAGTAATTCAAAATTCCACAACACTGTCCAAGCATGATCTCCATCCCCACTCCTTGGCCAATATCTGATATTGTGTTTAAAATTGCCATTTGGATGACTGCTTTAGGATATTGAATTATTATCTTTATTTATGTTTATTTTAATACTGCAGACAATCAGTGTATTCATTAAATAACTCTATTTTCATTGTTGAAAATATCCTGGGGGCTCCCTTGGCCTATGTTTGTGTGTGTGTGTGTGTGTGTGTGTGTGTGTGTGTGTGTGTGTGTGTGTGTTTGTGTGATTTGTCTTTTACTTATCAGTGTGTGAGAATTCTTTGCATATTCTATATCTGACATGTTTAGTCTGCTACACATTTTGTCTGCTATTTGTGTTAGAATTTTTTGTATGCAATTGGTCATACACCATTTATTTGACTTCACAATTTCCTCGAGAGTTGATATATCTTGATATAGTGATGTGTATGTTTATCCAGCACTTTGATAATTTAGAAAACGGTAAGCTATGGTTTCAACACAGTAGAGTGATCAGTACCAATATAAGATGGCTTCTTATTTCATAGTTGCTTTCCTATCCACCTGTGGTCGTGTTTGTGTTCACTTTTTTGGTTCCTTCCATTATTTCTATATTCTTTTTACTGACTCCACATTAATTCAATTAATATAACCTTTTATTATGACAGTTCAAACCCCTTTTCTAAATTTCAGAAACCTACCTCACAGCTTGAGGTACAGCATGGTCCAGAACCACATTTTGCTGAGCCTTTCAGTTTACATGTTTTGTAATCACAGCACTCCGTAAACAGACATTCCTAAAATTTCATAAGAAGAAATACCATTCTACTTCAACCACTTAACAGCTGTTTCTGAATCAACTTTTTAAATCCTCACTTGTATTCAACTTTTCAATTATACATTCTAGTTATATTCAATGAAGCTTTACTATTTCACTATTTCAATACTATCCAAAAGCATGTGCAAGAACTAAAAACATCTAAAATATCAGTTCATCATTAAATTACCTGAAATATTTGTTAATTAATATTTTTGTTATATATGTCAGGTAATAATTTTTTACCTGAAATATTTGGTAATTAATAGCAAGAACAAAATCTTGGGAGGAAAAGTACGAATTCCCAAAAGAAATCTCTCCCCAATTTCTTTTTAGCGATTTGTTTACTAAAGATTTCCTTTGTGACTAGGGTTAGAGTTAGGCAATATAATAAAAATACATTTAGGACAGTAATCATTTCACTATAATGGAAATGAACAGAAAAAGATATGTCAGTACATGTAAGTTTTACAAGGTAAATGACAGTCAACTATTATTCAAATTAGGTGATAAATAATGTCAACAAACCAAATATTGTTTCCATGTAAATACATTGTAGTGATGTAATTCTTTAATATTTTTATATTCTTTTTTTAATCAAACATTTCCCATTTATTCAAAAATCTAATTTCAAAGATCTTGCCAGTTAGAATGAAGGCAGGATTCTTCTTTAATTTTCCATTTGTTTGTTTCTGCTTTTTCATGTGTTTATGTGAATCAATATGTATTTATAAATATTCCCATCCTAGAATATAGAAAGTTTAGAGTAAAAGCTATAGTTATTTCATAAGAAGAAATATGTTGGATATTTCTCAGCTATAAGTAGGATGCTCAGCCATAAGTAGGATGGCCTTAGTGATGAATAAACACATATTGCCCAGATTCTCCAGGGGTAATCACTTGGTATATTTCAGTGTTCCTGTTCCAAAGTTCAGTACCATTACATGAGTGTATGTATGTATATGAGCAGTAAACAAGGATGCTCTGCCAACCATGGTCATCCATACTGATTACAACCTATCAGCTTTACTTATAACAAGCTAATGAGGAGACGGTGCCTCACTGTTCATTGTCATTATTACTCTGCTTATTAGTGAGTCTGAGCATGAATTTGAATTTTGTACAATTATTTTGTGAATTAAATACATTCTTTTTCCCACTAAATAGTACGAACAGCTTTTATATATTATCCAGTTATCCTTTCTCCCTTTTATATGTTTATAACATTTCTTTGCAGTCTATTGTTTGACTTTTTAATGGTGCCTGCCATTTGGGATAATTTACAATGTTCTCTTTATGCACATTGGATTTTTTGTCTCCTTACCAAGACTTCCATTATGCCAAGATTATAAAATACTATCAATGCTTTCTTCTGATATTTTGTTTTTTAAAAACTTTAGATTAATTTTTTTCTGAAATGTATCTCTATATTTTGTGGAATAATTGTTCAAATATTTATTACTAGTTATTACACTTGTGAATACAGGAACAAATAAATACACACACCTGCATGTGTGTGGGAGGGTGCATAAAAAGAGCTGTATTTGTGTCAAATGGGGGATATTTATGAAGATATAGGTGTCAATGTCATTTTCCTAAGGACCATCTAGAATACATCTATAAGCTGAACAAATTGGATTTATTGCTAGTTTTAGCAAAAGGAGAATACACACCATGATAACTGTGGACACCTCATAAGAAGGTATAATTATAGGATATGGGCTCATGTTAGGTGATTTGGGGAAAGGTTTAAGGAATCTGGACTTTGCTAGCCTAGAGGCTATCAGAAAACAGGGGTACATCTATTACTGGATTCTTCTCTTGAAGAAGAAAGACTATTCCAATGCTGATATTGAAACCAGTAAAGAAGCAGGAATTACTCCTGTTAGCCAGGACAGGAGAGTGTTTGGCCATTTTTGTGACTTGGACAATTTTCAAGGTTTCCCTGTTAGACATAATTAGAGTGACTTTGCTTTTTTCTTCACCCATCATGATCACAGGTGCCTAAGTCCTGAGCATGTTAAGCCCATCCTACCTGTGGCTGAGCATGTTACTGAGGGCAGGAGAAGCCAACAGGGAGACCGGATACTTAGAGCAAAAACATTCTGCAGGGACAGTCAGTGCCTAGGAGGAACTGGTGGGGCACTGACAGTATCTGCTGTGAGCTGGTCTGCCTGGAGCTGTGGAATCTCACAATGCGCAGACCTTGTCCCAGATTACATTGTTTTATTCTATCCTTCTTGAAAAAATAACTGGATTTTTTGGCAGGTAATTGGCACCATATTTAAGGGTAGATGAATTGCAAGATGACAGTGGAAGGTCTGAGATAATTGGAAAACCTATATACATATATACAGAGGCATGCACACAGACTTTTTTTACTTTGGGGAATGGTGGATGATTAAGAGAACTTGTAGGGGTTTAATTTTATGTAAACAAGTGGTGGCCAGCTGTTTCTGTAGGTGGATAAGAAATTCATGTAACTGCTGGGGGAGTAATTATGAAGAAACTTTTATTTAAAGAGGGCAATTGTTAAATATTATACAATAATGATGTTTAATACACTAAATGTTGGTCCTATCTGCTGAGAATATATGCATTGAACTTTTAGTTGATAGACCTGTGGTAGACTGCATATCTATATTTAGAAGTGAGCAAATAGAACAAATTTCACACATCTTGAAACAGAAATGCAAAAATGTTTGGAAATGATTAAGAAACAAGCATTATAATGTTTTGACATTCTTGCAACCACAAGACAATGAAATTCCAGAGAAGTCTACAGAGAAAACAGACACTGAGGGCATCTGAGTTAGGAAAGAAGTGGGAAAAAAAGGCATTCATTAAGCCTATGTAGTCAAAAATCTCTCTGCTGGCATAATCGGGAAGAGTGTGTGCAAACCAAGTTTTCATGATTCATTTGTCTTCTCTACTGAAGAGGGGTGGGAAAGTGACTGACATATCTCATCCTCATTTTCATATCTAAGTTCTATGTAGAGGACATAGCTGCATATCATTCCGTATATACCATGACAACAACTTACTGAAAACACAAGAAATTGTGCTCATATTTCAGTCTGTATATTACTCACTGCTTAACTGCCACAGTCACATTCTTTGTCAGGTTCCAGAATCCCATTAAAACACACTGAATGATTTTGATATGATCGTTGCAACTTTGGTAAGTTCTGAAGACATTTAGCCTCAAGTTTTGAAATAAAATATCTATAGTCTTGCATGCTACAGTTGCTAAAAATCTTTATACCACTGGATCCCCTAAAATAAAATAACATTCCTCAGGTAAATCAATCAGGCAAATAAAACCACATCTAAATAATGCTCCACATGTGACAGTATGAATTTTAAGATGGCTCAAATGAAACCCTTGTACTTTAGCAGAGGTGAAGTCAGCCATGGTTAAATTTTCATTTATCATTGCTAATCTTTAACATTATGTTAACATTTAATATTCTTTTTAAATAAATATATAGAAGTGGAGGAGGAAGAAAATGGAGGGTAAAAAAAAACTTTATGTTTGTAATAGCATACTAAGTGAGTTAAATTAGACTGTTAAATAGTAAGGGAATTACCCTTGAACCTTTGGTACCCACAAATCTAAAGCCTGCAATGGCAATAAGTACATATCTATCAGTAACCACCCTAAATGTAAATGGTCTGAATGCACCAATCAAAAGACATACAGTCACTGAATGTATTAAAAACAAGACCCATCCACATGCTGCGTATAAGAGACTCACTTCAAACACAAACACATACACAGACTAAAAGTGAAGGGATGGAAAAAGATATATCATGCAACTAATAGGGAGAAATATTCAGGGGTTGTAGTACTCGTATCAGACAAAATAGACTTCAAATCAAAGAAAGTCACAAGAAGCAAAAAAGAACATTACATAATGATAAGGGGGTCCATCCAACAAGAGGATATAACCATTATAAATATCTATGCACCCAACACAAGAGCACCTACATATGTGAAATAAATACTAACAATTAAAAGGGGAAATAGAATGCAATGCATTCATTCTAGGAGACTTTAACACACCACTCACTCCAAAGGACAGATCAACCAGACAGAAATTAAGTAAGGAGACAGAGGCACTGAACAACATATTAGAACAGGTGGACATAACAGACATCTACAGAACACTCCACCCAAAAGCAGCAGGATACACATTCTTCTCAAGTGCACATGGAACATTTTCAAGAATAGATCATATAGCAGGCCACATAAAGAGCCTCAGTAAATTCAAAAAGATTGAAATTGTACCAACCAGCTTCTCAGACCACAAAGGAATGAAACCAGAAATAAATTATGTAAAGAAAATGAAAAATCTCACTAACATGTGGAGGCTTCACAACATGCTCCTAATAACCAATGGATCAATGACCAAATAAAAACAGAGATCAAGAAATATATGGAGACAAATGACAACAATGATTCAACACCACAAAAATCTGTGGGATGCAGCGAAGGCTGTGCTAAGAGGGAAGTATATTGCAATACAGACCAACTTCAGGAAAGAAGGACAATCCCATATGAACAGTTAAAACTCACAATTAACAAAACTAGAAAAAGAAGAACAAGCAAGGCCTAAAGTCAGTAAAAGGGGGGACATAATAAAGATTAGAGCATAAATAAATAAATAAAATTGAGAAGAATAAAACAATAGAAAGAATCAATGAAAGCAGGAGCTGGTTTTCAAGAAAATAAACAAAATAGATAACCCCCTAGCCAGACTTACCAAGAAAAATAGAGAGTCTACACACATAAACAGAATCAGAAATGAGAAAGGAAAAATCACTACAGACATCACAGAAATACAAAGAATTATGAGAGAATACTTTGAAAAACTACATGCTAACAAACTGGATAACCTAGAAGAAATGGACAATTTCTAGAAAAATACAATCTTCCAAGGCTGACCCAGGAAGAAACAGAAAATCTGAATAGACCAATTACCAGCAATGAAATTGAATTGATATTCAAAAATCTACCCTGGAACAGATGGTTTCACTGATGAATTTTATCAAACATTTAGTGAAGACCTAATACCCATTATCCTTAAAGTTTTCTAAAAAGTAGAAGAGGAAGGAATATTCCCAAACTCATTCTATGAGGCCAGCATCACTCTAATACCAAAACCAGGCAAAGACACCACAAAAAAAGAAAACCACAGACTAAAAGTTAATATCCCTGAGGAGCATAGATGCAAATATACTCAACAAAATATTGGCAAAGCAAATTAAAAAATACATCAAAAAGATCACCCATCATGATCAAGTAGGATTAATTCCAGGGATGCAAGGATGGTACAACATTCTAAAATCCATCAACATCATTCACCACATCAATTAAAAGAAGGACAAAAACCACATGTCATCTCCATAGATGCTGAAAAAGCACTCAACAAAATTCGACATCCATTCATGATAAAAACTCTCAACAAAATGGGTATACAGGGCAAATAACTCAAAATAAGAAAGGCCATATATGACAAATCCATAGCCATCATCATACTTAACAGTGAAAAGCTGAAAACTTTTCCTTTAAGATCAGAAACAAGACAAGGATGCCCACTCTCCCCACTTTTATTCAACATAGTTCTGGAGGTCCTAGCCACAGCAGTCAGACAACACAAAGAAATAAAAGGCATCCAGACAGGCAAAGAAGAAGTTAAACTGTCCCTGTTTGCAGATGACATGATATTGTACATAAAAACCCTAAAGAATCCACTCCAAAACTACTAGATCTAATATCAAAATTCAGCCAAGTTGCAGGATACAAAATAATACACAGAAATCTGTTGCATTCCTATACACTCACAATGAACTTGCAGAAAGAGAAATCAGGAAACAATTCCATTCACAATTGCATCAAAAAGAATAAAATACCTAGGAATAAACCTAAACAAGGAAATGAAAGATCTATACTCTAAAAATTACAAGACACTCATGAAAGAAATTAGATTCCAATAAATGGAAACACATCTCGTGTTCATGGGTAGGAGGAATTAATATTGTCAAAATGGCCATCCTGCCTAAGGCAACCTACAGATTCAATGCAATCCCTATCAAAATACTAACAGCATTCTTCAACAAACTTGAACAAATAGTTCTAAAACTCATATGGAGCCACAAAAGACCCCGAATAGCCAAAGCAATCCTGAGAAGGAAGAATAAAGTGGATGAATTATGCTCCTTAACTTCAAGCTCTACTACAAAGCCACAGTAATCAAGATAATTTGGTACTGGCACAAGAATAGGCCCATAGATCAATGGAACAGACTAGAGAGCCCAGATATAAACCCAAACATATATGGTCAATTTATATATGTTAAGTAGCCATGGACATTCAATAGGGAAATGACAGTCTCCTCAATAGCTGGTGTTGGCAAAACTGAACAGCTATATGCAAGAGAATGTAACTGGATTATTGTCTAATACATAAAAGTAAACTGAAAATGGATCAAAGACCTGAATGTAAATCATGAAACCATAAAGCTCTTAGAAGAAAACATAGGTAACAATCTCTTGAATATAAACATGAAGAACTTTTTCCTGAATGAATCTCCTTGGGCAAGGGACACAAAAGCAAAAATGAACACACATGGGACTACATCAAGCTAAAAAGCTTCTGTACAGTAAAGGACACCATCAGCAGAACAGGAAAACAATTCCATTAACAATTGCATCAGAAAGGTATCCTATAGTATGGGAGAATGTCTTTGTAAATGACATATCTAACAAGGGGATAAAAAAAGGCAACCTACAGTATGGGAGAATATATTTATAAATGACATATCTGACAAGGGGTAAACATCCAAAATATATAAATAACTCACATGCCTCAACACTCAAAAAGCAAATAACCCTATTTAAAAATGGGCAGAGGATATGAACAGACAATCCTCCAAAGAAGAAATTCAGATGGCCAACAGGCACAAGAAAAGATGCTCCACATCACTAATTATCAGGGAAATGCAAATTAAAACCACAATGAGATATCACCTCACATCAGTTAGGATAGCCAACATAGAAAAGACTAGGAACAACAAATGCTGGTGAGGATGTTGAGAAAGAGGAACCCTCCTACACTGCTGGTGGGAATGTAAGCTAGTTCAACTATCGTAAAAAGAAGTATGGAAGTTCCTGAAAAAATTATAAATACAAATACCATTTGACCCAGGAATTCCACTCCTAGCAATTTACCCAAAGAAAACAAGTTCTGAGATTCAAAAAGACATATGCATCCCTATGTTTATTGCAGCACTATTTACAATAGCCAAGATATGAAAGCAACCTAAGTGTCCATCAGTAGATGAATGGATAAAGAAGATAAGGTACATATACACAGTGGAATACTATTCAGCCATAAGAAAGAAACAAATCCTACCATTTGCAAAAACATGGATGGGGCTAGAGGATATTATGCTCAGTGAAATAAGTCAGGCAGAGAAAGACAAATACCATCATTTGTGGAGTATAACAATGAAGCAAAACTGAAGGAACAAAATAGCAGCAGACTCACAGACTCCAAGAAGGGACTAGTGATTACCAAAAGGGAGGGGTGAGGGAGGGCAGGTTTGGAGAGAGAGAGAAGGGGACTGTGCGGTATCATGATTGGTGCACATGGTGTGTGTGGGGTCACAGGGAAGACAGTGTAGCTCAGAGAAGACAAGTAGTGACTCTGTAGCATCTTACTACACTGATGGACAGTGACTGCGGTGGGGAATGGGGGGCACCCAGTAAGGGTGAATGTAATAACCACATCGTTTTTCTTGTGAAACCTTCATAAGAGTGTATATCAATGATACCTTAATAAGAAAAAGAATATATAGATATAAAACATATATATTATATATATAAATGACTAAGTATATAGAATTTTAATAGACATAAGACATTTCAAAGTAAATATTAATTGATTGGCTATCTGTGGGGAAGATTACCATCCAGGCCTAAAGACAATTATAAAATAAGGTGAGCAAAGGCAGTTGTTTCAAAATACTTTAATTTCTTTCCAAAGCTCCCACTGTGGGGTAGGAAAAAGCTGAAGTAATTATATCAGGGGAACACAGCTTCTCCTGCAGCCTTAACTCTTTCTGAATCCATGGAAGTTAACTTAGCAAAAGATCAATTATTCATTCTTTACATATGCACTTCAGTAGCTGAAATTAAATGGACCAATATAAAAAAATACAGCATTTGATTTCATACTCAATTTGTACTTACAAATTCTAAGGGTGTCTTCAAAAGGCCCAGCAATCCTATTGCACTTCCTAAATCATTTCTATTTTCTAGTCTCCATGACCAAGTGTTCCGTGTCTTCTAACAAAGCTCTTATATTCCTTGCCTTCAGCTCCCTATCAGAAGAGACTGTCCTCATCTTTGCACCTCCATCAACTAAATTACATACATCTTTATCTATCTACTCTCCCCAGACCTTATCACAATAATTGAATATACCCAGCTTTAATTAAAGCCAGACCCTCCACTTATGCACTAGGTTCTATCCTGCTTTACTCAATGATTTTGCTTTTTAAGTCTTCTTTATATCCAGCATCATCTTTTCCTACTTTTCTCTTCATTTCTATCAGTCTGATGTGGAGTTGACTATAAAGATGATATATAGTGTTTCCCATCCATACAAGCTCTCTTTTGATCATAAATTCCACTTCATACTCCCCAAAAGTTTGTATTTATCATCACCATTATTACACATCCCATATAGTTTATCAAGCTCCTAAAAACAGTTTAAATATTTTTGGGATTGTGCTGAATTTATAAGCCTCTTCCGGAAATATCAGCCATTTTATAGTAGGTTTACCTATATATCCTTAGTGCTGGTATACATATGCTGTTTTTTCTAGAATGATCATCCTAATGAGTTTTTGATATTGTTATAGTTCTAACTGTATACTGATTCTGTTGATTTAAGTAGGTAGTCAATTATAATGCCAGCAAATAAAGACAATGTTTGTCCTCTTCAAATCTTTCCTCCTTTTTCTTTCCTTTAAAATACTAGCTAAAACTGCCAGTACTATGTTATATCATTCAGGTTGATGTTAGACATCTTTGCCTTGAGCAGCAACTTACTACAAGAGTCAAACAGTGGCATCATATGTTTACACAATATTTCATAGTCTTCATAAATCTTAAAATTTTCCCTCTAATTCTTTTGAGTGAATATTTCTCAATAGTGGGATTTACTGCTTTCTGTAGTTTTATGTCACTTAAACAAATTTGTTAATGTGAATCTCATTGTGCAAAACATACCTTTCCAATTTTTGATGTGGAGTTGACTATAAGGAGTATAAGGAATAAATTCATTACATGTTGTAAACAACCTCATAAATATATGTAAAGTTAATTATGAATAAAAAGAAGCCTTACAATTCTTCATGATTCATTATGCACGTAGCTCTTGGACAAGAACACTTATTGATGTCATCATATGTTAATCCAATTTTAAGGCCAAGTAGTTGAGCTATAATAACTGAAAATCCCTCCAAAGTTATTGCATCTGGATACTAAAGAGAATCAAAGGGAAAACAATCATATAAGAAGAAAACACATCAAGAAATAAACCATTTTTATTCCTGTAAAATTTTTGTATTTTAATATTGTCTATGTTAAGCTATTTTACATCTTATTTTGATAGGTCATTGATATGCATACCCATACTAGTTAATAGATTAAGAAGCACAAAATGTAAAAAGTAATGAAACTACCAACAGTCTCTTGTTTAAAATTTGGCATGCCTGGCTTCTATAGCCCTAAACACATTCAGTATTTCCAATGGAATCAATATGAAACACATTTATTTAACTTTCTATTAAATCAGCCCCTCCCATTAACACATTTTAATTCAATATGCACATGTGTCAGGCCCTACAATAGATAGGAATGTAGTGCGCGCATGCAAGAAATGGATGTTGTCTACACCTGGAACTTATATTAAAGAAAGGAATAAAGAAAATGCACAGGAAATTGACAACCAACTTCCCAAACAGAGAGAAGTCATGTAAAGTGCTCTGAAGAAAATGAAGTGCTCCAGTAAAGAATTTTGAGGTGGATATAGATAAGGTGGTTAGAACAACCTATTTGTGGAATTGATATTTCAGCTGAGCTACAGAGTCTGGGGAACGATCCAGCAGCATGGTGACGCGTGGGGCGGCTGTGTGGGACTCCGGCCAGCGCTGGTAGCACATGAGTGAAGACATAACCCGGCAGGAGTCAGAGACAGAGACAAAGCAATGATGAGGAAATTTGGAATGAGGAGGTATGAAAAAAAGTTTAGCAGCAGTGTAAAGTGGCATTTCACATTATCTTTGATAAATTGAGAAATTTTTCTCATCTCTTTAATCTATTATAAGCAAAATTCCTAGAACTTCTCTAATTTGTCTACATCAGTTGAAATTTATAGTGAGTAAAATTTAAGTAATTCATACCTAAAGAGAAAAAAGATTGTGTATGTGTGTGAATGAAAATACGGAATATTATGGAGTAACATGGAAATATCAGTTAATAGGCACACTCTCCTATTGTTCTACAAGAGCTAAGGTTAAAAGAAAGGGAAAATCCTAGTATCAGAATTTGAATGGAGGTTAAAGACAGAGTACGAACATGAGAGATGATATTTGACTGGCTGTCATTTTTTAGGGCAAGATGTAGGAAACAGAAGCTGAACTTTTAATGCCAACTCAGAGGACTGAAAGTGTAAAACATAAAACAAATACTAAAATGACAGACTGGAATAGAAACATGTCAACAATTAGATTTAATGCAAACTGTCTAAACATACCCATTAAAAGCCACAGATTAGCAAAATTCAGGGGAAAAAAATGACCCAACTATCTGCTGTTTATATAAACTCACATAAGATAAAAGTAAGTTAAGAAAAAATATGTCAATATTTATCACAAGAAAGCCAGAGAGGCTTTACTAATAACAGTTGCAAGTTAATGTCAAAGAAAAAATTATCAAGGACAAAGGGCATTATAACATAATAAAAAGGTTCACTTCACCAATAAAACATAATAATCTTAAATCAGGCACCAAACAACATAACTGCAAAACTTATGAAGCAAAAACTGACACAGTGAAAAGAACACATATACAAATATACAGTCAGTTGGAGACTTCAACAACACTCTCACAATAAGTGATAAAAAATAGATAAAAAATTGTTTAGAAGACATGAATACCACCATCAAATAATGTCTATAAACTGGCATTTATAGAACACTTAACCACAGCATGATACACATTTTTTCATACACACATTGAGTATTCACTGAGACCACATCCCATTTAATAAAACAAAACAACTGTAAAAGAACTTAAAGAATACAATATGCATTCTCTGAGTATAAAAGAATTGTTAGAACAAATAAGTTTGACAGGAAAATCTCGAAACTCATGACACACAGATACTGCACAACACATTTTTAAACAATTTACGTCAAAAAAGTATCTTTCTGTTTATATATATGTATGTATCTATCTATCACATCCACTCTTACCACTCTTATTGACCATAGTGTTAGAAGTACTAGCCAATACAGTAAGTCAATAAAAGCACACAGATTAGAAAGTTGTCCCTAGTTGTGGAAGACATAATTATGTAATATATGAAAATCTCAAGTGATATTAAAAATAAAAGCTCAGAAAACTAAAAATGAGAGCTTAGAAAGTGAGCAGTAAAATGATAAAATGCTGCTACACAGTCAAATGGAACCTGACACAAGTTGAACTTGGATACAAGTTCAACAAACACAAATCCATCATATTTATATTAGCACAGAACAAATAAAACAAAAATTGAAAACAATACCATTTATAATTTCTCTAAAAATAAAAATATTTAGGCATATCTATCACTTTACTAGGGCTTCCATAACAAAGTACCACAAAGTAGGTGGTTTAAACAATAGTAATTTATTTTCTCATAATTCTGAAGGCTAGAAGTCCCAGATCAAGTTGACAGGGCTGGTTACATCTAAGGCCTTTCTCTCTGGCTTACAGATGACCGGTGTCTGTGGTCACGTGGTCCATTCTCAGAGTGTGTCTGTGTCCTAATCTCTCTTATAAGAACAGCAGTCACAGTAGATTAGTAACGTCCATATGACTTCATTTTACATTCATTACCTCTTTAAAGGCCCTGTCTCCAATACAGTCACATTCTTAGGTACTAGGGGTGGAATTTTAATATATTATTTTGGGAAGACATAATTCAGCCCCATAATAATATAAAGAAAACAAAACATGCATAGGAACTATATGCTTAAAATCAGAAAATGCTGAACAAGTCCAAAGGAAATAGAGAAACATAGCATGTTCATGGCTTAAAAATTACAACAGAGTAAAGAGGTCAATTCTCCCCAACTTGATTTATAGGTTTAATGAACGCCTATCAAATCATTGCCATGTTTTTTTAAAAAATGATTCTAAAATTTAAATAGAAAGGCTCAGTAATTAGAATAGTGAAAACAATTCTGAAATAGAATCAATTTGCCCAATTTTAAGTCTTACCATATTATTTAGAATAATCAAAACAATGTAACATCAGAAAGATAGACAAATAGATCAATGAAACAGATAAGAGATTCCAGAAATAGACCCAGACAAATATACTCAAGTGATTTTTGACAGTGGTGCAAAATCAATGTAATGTCTTCTCTTTCAATTCTGATTTTATTTATTTAAATCTTATCCTTTTGATGCTTAGTATGTTTAGATAATTTTATCTTTTTTAAAAACTAGTTTTGTCAATTTTTCTATAGTTTTTCTGTTCTCTATGCTGTACATAAACTCAAGAAAAAAAGACAAAAATAGAGAAAATGCACTAATTTTATATAATCATGATTACCCTGACATATCAAATAAAAAAATACTCCTTATGAAAAAGACAGCTTCAGTTTAACACCTCATCAACATAAATGCAAAATTTCTTAACAAATTTTACCAAATCTAATCCAACATAAAAAAAAGAATGTATTACGTCCAAGTGAGGTCTATTCTAGTAATGCAAAGCTGGTTCAACAAATGAAAAATCCATCAATAATATACTCACCATATCAACAGACTAAAGAATAAAAACCATTCAGTGTATACATGCAAAAAAAGGCATTTGACAAATTCAACATCCATTTCTGGTATACCAAATAACCAAATAAAAAAACCTATCATTAAAGTGAGTATCGAAGGGAGCTTCCTTACTCTAGAAAAGGGCCTCTAACAAAAACCTAACAGCTAGCATCATATGAAACTGTGAAAGAATGAAAATACATTCCCTTCAAGACTGGGAACACAGCAAGGATTAGGACTCACCTCTTCTATTCAATAAGAGGATTCTGGCCAGTGGAATATGTCAAAGGAAATAAGAGGCAGGCAGATTGAAATGGAATAAATAACATTATCTCCATCTGATGACCTAATTATCTATACAGAGAACCCCATAGTGTACCAAACAACTCATATAACTGTCTCTCCCCGCCTACAGAGGACTGTGACCACAAGCAGCACAGTCAAGGGCGAGTGCAATGAGCATCATAAATACACTCCCATAGCACCTTGTGTATAGGCCTGTGAATTCCTTTCTTTTTATTATGCCAACTTCATTGCAAATACACCACCACTGATCACATGTTTCAGTCAATCAGTGTAACTGTTACAGCCACCCCCAAATGTTAGAGAGAACACACTAAATCCAAAATCTCAAGTATTTTCACCTCTGCTAATAAATTTAATTTGAACCAAAGATCATCCCATACTTCTTTGTCTAGAACCTTTAGTATCTATTTCCTTCCATGTTCCCCGGAATGTATCAATATAAATTAGCAAAATCTCATAAATTGTTTTGGCTTATAAACTACCACCTTCCAACTTTTATTATTAATCTGTGAGCTTAAGGGTTGATGGGAATAGGGTAGAGGTGGGGAAATTATGGTTCATAGACCAAACCCAGCCTGTGACCAGTACAGTCTGCCAATAAGAATGTATTTAAGGACCACTGAGATGTCTCAGAAGTAAGGTGTGCAAAGTTGAGCTGATATTGAAAGTATCAGGTCCCGGTGACAAGAAAGGAGGTCAGTGACCAAGGCCTCAAAAAACAAACTTGCAGGGCAGAATGCTACAGGTTGGTACGGCACAGACACAGTGAAAAGCTCTGGAACGAATACAAGGAGTATTGAAGCCTTAAAATAAGCATAAAATGAGCAGATTGCAGATAGAATTAATCACAATCTCCCTTTCCTTATAGACTTATACTCTATGGCTTTCTTTTGTTCTTATATGAAATTCAGGGAAACTGGTTCTAAAATAGAAAATGATTATTTTATAGATTGTGCATTAAAGGTTGAAAGGTTTCCCTTTTGAATGTATATTTCTCAAAAGAAGATATGAAAGTGACTAAGAACCACATGAAAAAGTACCCAACGTCTAAGATTCCTCAAGGGAGGAACAACCTAAGACAGGCACAGTCACAGGGGGGCCATCAGGTGAGAATTTGGGGATCAACAGAGGTGAGGCTCAGAGCCTCACCCCCCCTGCTTTGAGAGAAATCTTCTGCATCCGTGGATGTTTTGCTGCCCTTGTCTAGCTTGGATTAATACTTAGTCCATAGGCACACACCTGATCATCTGATCATCTACATTTGCCCTCTTACAGCACTAAACTATGTTTTCTACCTTTATCTTGCATCTACCTACCACTTCAGCATTTTATTAATAATAATAATAATAATAATAATAATAATAATAATAAAGGGAGAAATGTGGGATCAACATATAAATCAAGTACAAAAATCAAACGAATATTCATATTTGACCTGATCGTTTATAGGTCATAATGCGTGATCAAAACCGAAAGTTTCTGTGATGAATGCCCTTGTACTGTTCACTATGTAAGAATTCGTTCACCATGTAAGAACTTGTTTGTTATGCTTCAGAAGATTGGAGACTGACGAGAATTAGGCTTGAGATGGATTAATGATTGTACATTGAGCATTGACCCCCCTCTACTGAATTTTATTGTTGTTAACAATCATTTGATCAATAAATATGAGAGATGCCCTCTCAAAAAACAAAAAAAAAAAAAAAAAAAAGAATGTATTTAAAATTTTTATATTTTTAAACAGCTGAAAAAAATCAAAAGAAAAATGATATTTTGTAACAGGTGAAAATTATATGAGATTCAGATTTCAGTATTCATCAATAACATTTGCTGGAACATGGTCATGCTCATAAATTTACACCCTTCCTATACTGGCTTTTGTACCACAATGGCAGAGCTGAGTAGCTGTGACACAGTTTATATGGCCCAGGAAGCCTAAAGCATTCACCATCCGGCCCTTTACATAAAAACTTTGCCAATTGAGAGATTACAGTGAATAGATGTCATGATAAGGCATCCAACTCAAATGAGGTCATTGCAGGATTTCTAAATAAGAGAAGCAAGAAGGCCCATCTCACCACACAGAGGAGGATCAGCTGCTTCAGTGGACAAAATTTTTAGCAGGGCTTGGGGGTTTTAGACTTATTAGATGCATCTTAGTTTGTCCAATGTTACCATCCCAAATCTAAGGTCTCACTCCCTTCCAGTTAATGCCCTAATTATAGAATAACAGGTGTGGAGCCAAGTTGATTTTGATTCTGTGACATGGCTAATTCATTTGGGACATGATTCTCAGCTGTATTGGCCTAGACGTTAACAAAAAGAGAACGAAAGAGAGAGATAAAGAGAGACAGACTACTTTAAAGTCAGCACAGAATCCAAGAAGAAATAGTTTAATAAAAGCAACTGGTTGACAGGTAACAAAATATAGATGAAGCAACAGAAGATGAGGAGGCAACTCTGAGATCTGGAAAGCAGAATGTTGCCACCAACACCAGGACAGGATGTATGAATGAGGAGCTATGGACAGAATCCACAAATAAGTGCTGTTCAGCAGGAGGTGAGCCCACAGAGCTGCTTCACAGGACCAGGAAGCAGTAGCTCTGAGACATTTCCAAGCAGGGACAGAATCCATACGGAGAATCCTATAGTGTATCACACAACTCATGTAACTGTCTCTCCCAGCCTAGAGGACAGTGATCACAAGAAGCACAGTCAAGGGCGAGTGTAATGAGCATAATAAATACACTCCCACACCACCATGTGTATAGGGCCAGTACGTAGAGATACCATGACATTTCTGCCCTCTAATCATCCACATTGCTGAACATACTTAATAGCCAAATAGCAATGCAGCTGGGGAATGTATAGTTCCCTGTGAGACAGAGCAGGGCAGGGATAAGCAGGAAATAGGTCTGAGAGGATGTGGTGAGTGACTGACCCAAAATATGAATATTAAGAAATATTACAGGATATATAAAGAAAAAAATTTGAGAAAACAAATGACATGACAAGTCAAATGCTCTAATACATAACTCACAAAGGTCCAAAATGAAAGAGAAAAGGAAAAATTATCAAATATATAATATAGTAAAGTTTCTCAAGTCAAAAGTAAATTAGCATCCAGATTGAAAGGGCTTCAACATTACCAGCATATTGGATCATAAAAGACACCAAGTCAATGTTTCCACAGAGAAAACAAGCAGGCCACATACACAATGAATGAGACTAAGAATGACACTGGATTTCTAAATAGAAGCTAAGAGACAAAGGAGAAGACCTTTAAAATTCTGAGGTACAATTGTTTTAAAACTAAAATTAACTGAACAATCTTTTAAAATAATTAAATACATTTTCAATAATGCAACTCCCCAACAATTTAATACCTATTTACTTTTTCAGTAAATTATAGGAGTATGTATTCTACCAATAGAGCAAGTCATGAAAGAAGAATGTACATATTACAAAGGAGACAAGAGAGAGATTCTTGAACACCAGCTATGCCAAAAGTCTAACAAAGATTGGTGAAAAAAAAAAGAAATGTCTTGGGTTAAAGAGAGGAATGTCTGAAATGTAGAAAATTAGAGGCAATTTTTAATTTTATTCAAGATTTTGGGCAAAAACCTTATGATGCAATTACTTATTTGGGAACAACCAAAAGTTATGTAATAAAAGCAATTTAATCTCAATTCATTTTTTGGCTTCTCAGAAAATAAAAAGCAATTCTAATAAGCTATATAACTATAGAGGAAGAATGGAAGAGGCAGAATGTAGATATGATGAGCTGTTAGGATGTTAAATTCTCACTTTGATAATAGGAAGACAGTAGATAATGTGTATCTCCTGGACTTGATATAATTTTATTATCTCTAATTCTCCTCAGTTTCCCTTACTCTGCATTCACTGTTAAACTAAAAGTTAAAACAAAAGGGATTTTTAATTATTGGAAAAAGACATCCTGCCTGTCCTAAAGATAAGCACTTGTTAAAATTAAATATAATGAAAAAATCCAAACCCCTCTTCATGTCAAACAGTAGACATGAAATGCATTAATATATATAGGCAATACTAACAGAAGAGTGTCAATTTTTACATTATTAATAAGCTATGCATTATATTTGTTCTGTAGTATAATTCATATAATGAAAGTTCATGAAACATAGATCTTTTCACATAAATTATGTTCCGAAATACACTGTTAGTGAAATGATTCATGTTGTTTTTATTTTTATCATATTTCCAACTACACTATCACAACTATGACAAAGGCTAAGTTTAATTTAACATTCCAAAGGGCCTACAGAAAGCTGACATCCATGATAGATGCATTAAATTATCAAATTAATAGAATTATTTATGTATAGTTCTTACTTAAGCAAGAATGCTATGTCGTGGGGCCATAGGGTAAGAGAGCCCTGTTTCCATGTCACAAATCTTTGTAATAAATCATCAGCATCCCCACTGGTAGGAATTTGGTTTTTATCTCTCCACAGTTCCAAAGAAGACAATATCACAGTCAGTTTGAACTGAGAAAACATCTAAAGACAAGATTTATGGTATATTTATTCAAGTAACATAAATTATTACATCAAAACAGTGCATAATGAATGAAGAAAAAGTTCAGTTGACTATTTTGGATATGAAACTAATTAAGAGCCTTTAAGTCATTAATTAGTCATGATATAATGGGAATTATTTTTAATGAATTTTCATAAAATTATCAATGTAAAAGTGTTAAAACTTACAGTGTTGACAAGGTCAATAATCTGGATAATTTTCTGTGTTACAGCCATCATTTCTGATCCCATATAATCATACTGAAAAACAAATTTTTTATGATTCTTTTAAAATGTGAATGATAGAAATTGTTGTGTATAGTGGATATATCTTGATGATAACAGGCAGGAAAACCAAACCATAGGATCTGTCAAACAATTTGAAGTATGTTACTATAAAGACGATTACACTTACAATAAAAGAAAACAACAAAAAGAAAAAATCATAAGTGAGTATTCAAAATAGATTCTCACTTTTTAATATTTTAAACACTCTTGTGCAAAAACAATCTAAATCAAGTGGTATGAAAATGATTTTCCACATTCTGCTCTATGGTAAAGGCTTTCTTCAGCTAGAAATTTTCTAGCTGACACAGTATCTCCTGGACATTCTTAGGAAATGAAGGAGAGCAAATGAAGAAAACAAAAAAATATATACCTATAGGTAAAAAGGAAGAAATCCCAATGATGTAAAGTAAAAATTATGTGGAATAAGTGATTTTAAAAGGTTTGATAAAAAATAAGATGAAATAATGTAAATGGAAGGAGAAAGGAAATGTTGGTCTCTGAAACTGGTAAATTCTGGAGAAGATATGGACTCATGTTATTTGGGAGCTTAATGAGTACATCTGTTCTTTAGAGTCATATTTTGAAAATGCTTAAAACCTCTGCAGAAGTTGCCAATTCCACAAACGGAAAATAAGGACTCCTACCAAATCTTAGAAATCTGTATAGCTTGTTCACTCACAGTTGCAATAGAATTGAAATGGATGGACTGCTTATGAGTGTTGATAAAAGATAAAAGAAGTAATGTAAAACTATATACTTCTATTGGATGAATTAAAAATTAGATATATTCCAGACAAAATGATGTCTTCCTGGTAATACAAAAGGCACTGAATTAGGCAGCTTATATATATATATATATATATATATATATGAATATAGATTCCTATACAACACACAAATAAGAAAAATCCTATTTATGAAAACTGAAGATCATCAAAGAGTAGAATATATAATTTCCTACACGAAGTGTCATGACACTTTGGAAGATATCATTAGCTTTGAAGGTTTTATTTCACAAGGCCAAAATTCTTGATATATAAAGAACACACAGCAATGCTTAATTAGTAGGAAGTAATACAGATAATCAAATGTGGAAAACAAAATTGACACAATTAAAATAATTTAAGAAACCCACAATAACAGTTTAAGATATTAACTCTTTCAAGAACTGATAGGACAAAAGGACTCAGTGAACACAGAGGGCGTGAATAGCACAGTTAAAATATTTGCTTCATTAGTATGTACAGCAGTACAACCAACAATGCAGGACATATAAACCCTTTCCAAATGCAAACAGAACATTTACAAAATTGACCATATACTGGGCTAAAAAGGGAGTCACAATACATATCAAAGATTTTACATCATTCAGATCATGCTCTTTCACTTATATGGAATAAAACTAAATATGCACAACAAAAATATAACTTGGAAACCCCCAAATAACTTGAATCTAACCAATACAACTCTAAATTACTCAAGGGTCAAACACTTACATCCACACGTACAAATGAATAAGAAAATGACTTTAAAAAAAACTAAATCTTGACAGAAATCAGGCATATCAAAATTTGTTTTACTAGAAACAACAAAAAAAACCCTGTATTGTATATCTGCTCTTTGAGTAAAGATAAAATTTTAACCAGGAATACGTTAGAAAATAAGTAATGGATGAAATCAGTGATCCAATCTAAATCAGAGCAGCAGGGAGGAAATAACAAAGAAAAGAGGAAAGCAATAAACTGAGAAATGAACATTAAAAAATCAAGAAATCCAAACACAGTTTCTGTGAAAAGATGAGTACAGTTGATAAACCCTTGGGAAGTACTACAAAGAAAATACCATGTGAATTTTTACCACTGTCAGGACGGCGATCTGCACTTTCAAGTTCACTGCAGCCTTTTTCACACTTGCCTATGGATGGAAATAATCTAAGTGTCCAACAGTGGTTGAACAGACAAGGAAAGGTATACATACAGATACAAGGGAATATTATTCAGTCATAAAAAAGAAGAAAATCCTCCCATTTGCAATGACATGATGTACCCAGAGGGTGTAAGGCTCCGTGCAGAAGGCCAGATAGAGAATGGCAAAAGCACATGGTATCACTTGCACATAGTATCTAAAAAACAAAAAAGCTGGTATCATAGAAACAGAATGCCAGTGACTGGAGGGAGGAGAAATGAGAAGGGTAGGTCAAAGTTATAAGAAGTTCTGTTATAAGAAGTTCTGAACTACAAGTTCTGAAACTCCCATGGACTGCATGGTGACTAGAGTTAGTAATAGTGTTGTATACTTAAAGGTTGCTGTGAGTAGATCTTGAGTGTTCTCAACACATACACACATGTGCACACACACACACACACAGGGAAGAGAGAATGAACTATGTGAAGTGATGGGTGTATCAATTATCTTGATCCTGGCTATCAATGCACAATGTATACATAGATAAATCATCACATTGTGTGCTTTAAATATATACCATTATATTTGTCCATTATTCTGCCAGGAAGTTGGAAAAATATATTAAATGAATTAGTAAGCTGATCACTGTCAGGTATGCTCAAAGAAAACAATGTGGCCTGAGAGGCTAGAGCAGGTTAAGGACAGCGCAAGGCTGCTAGGCAGTGTGGTCAAGGCTGAGGACGGGGAGCGAGGGAGACAGTGTAGGGCAATCTAGGCTAGTTGTGGCTGAGTAACACCTAAAATAATATATCTTTATTTGGAAATTAAAAAGTTAATGAAATTTTTGAAATTAAGGAAAACTTTTCATTAAGTTTAAAGAAAGAGACAGAAAGAAAGGAGGAGGAAAGGAGCCTTGGAAGGGCAGATAGGAGCAGGAAATTTCACTTACTAAAGCTTTTTCCACTATGATGTACATTATTAGATGTTGAGGTAATAGTTTTGAAAGAATTTTTTCCTGAAAAAAAAAAAAGGAAATGGGATTTTCCAAATGTTAACCATGTGTTGAATTTCTTAAGTGCAAAGAGTGACACGTAAAGAAGGTAAAAAAGGTTGCATATAATACCATCATGAGGACTTAAGTATAAAAATTAATTTCCAATCAGAGAATTGCACTTGGAAACATATTCCAAGTTTAAATGGACGCAGTGAGCCTGCTAGAGTAATGTAGGAATCAGCACTCCCTATTAATACTGAATAAGAAAGTGAATATAAACATACACATTTTGTTGTCTTCATCTCATGACCAATGTATACCAGTTCACACTAGAGAACTGGACTGTTGTCTTCCTTTCATTCAGCAGAAAATAACAGGAAATGTTTGAGACCTCATAGTCTACCCAGAAATTCAGATAAACAGTGTGACTTGTATTAACTGTATGTGCATACAGGAAAGAACAGAGAGCAAAATATCAGAAATAATTTCTTTGCTCTGGGGCATCAGCCATGTGTGCCATTTGATGGGATGAATAATCCTGGATTGTGCCAAGTCAGTGAGCTATAAATCAATTTACTACATCATTGTGTAGCACTTATAATGGCAATTTTTATGTCAACTAATTTTCTAACACACTGAAATGTTATTTCACATAGAAAAATTGTAAAGAAACAAAAATTTCTTCCTTGATCCTAATACATTGATCCCTAAATGTAAGAGTAAGAGGGGTGCAAAGGTTGGGTGTATCATAAAATAGGTTGACTTAAAATAAACAAGCAAATAAACTGGACTCAATTGGTAAAGCCTTGGTTTAAATAAGTTCATTTATATTTCCATAGGGAAGTGCAGTATGCCTGCACCCCACGCATCTAATATTGTTATTATCTGTCTGTCTGACTACATGCACACAGGGAATTTTGTAGGAAAGGAAGTGCTCTTAACTCTCACTGTCCCTCATAAGATTTTGAGTTTGGTTTCAAGCACTTTTTTATCACCTTCTCTGCAATTTTTCAACACTTATTAGTTCTTTATAACAATGGTGACCAAATAATGTATTGCTCAGACTGAAATAATGTGGAGTGGGAAGGGTGTTCACAAGAAATTTAAATTATATAATTATTGGATTTGAGATTTAGTTCAATTTTATTACTTTGGTAGACCTAGAAATATTTCTACTCAGAAGTCATTTTCAAGAGTAGGTTTCTTCTAACTATATACATACATGTATCTGAGTATATACAAAGCCAAAAATTTTTCAAAGTTTTTTAGTGATCAAAAATAGTGTAATCACACTCTTGGGGGGCGGAGCCAGGATCGCGGCGTGAGTAGAGCAGTGGAAATCTCCTCCCGAAAACACATAGAGCTATGAAAATATAACAAAGAAAAATCTTCCTAAAATAGAGACCACAGGACACAGGACAACATCCAGACCACATCCACACCTGCAAGAACCCAGCACCTTGCGAAGGGGGGTGCTTTTTGGAAGTCTTAAAGGGGCAGGACAGGTCACTTAGACCAGAGGCAGGGAATCTGGGGATCTCTGGGCACTTTAACCCCCTGGGCAGCAGGGAGCACAGAGGCCCCTTACGGAGATAAATACCCTCCCGGCTGCTCCCCCTCCAACGGGGCTCCACCATTTTGGAGGAGCAGCCCCAGCCAGGCCAAGCCCACAGCAACAGCGGAGATAAACCCCATAGCAACCGGGAAGGAAGCAGAAGCCCTGTCTGCACACAGCTGCACAGCACAAGCCACTAGAGGTCACTATTCTCCCAGGAGAAGGCCACAAACCAACAAGAAGGGAAGCTCTTCCAGCGGTCACTTGTACCAGCTCTGCAAACTATCTCTATCACCATGAAAAGGCAAAACTACAGGCAGACAAAGATCACAGAGACAACACCTGAGAAGGAGACAGACCTAACCCGTCCTCCTGAAAAAGAATTCAAAATAAAAATCATGAACATGCTGACAGAGATGCAGAGAAAAATGCAAGAGCAATGGGATGAGATGCAGAGAAAAATGCAAGAGCAGTGGGATGAAGTCCGGAAGGAGATCACAGATGTCAGGAAGGAGATCACCGAAGTGAAACAATCCCTGGAAGGATTTATAAGCAGAATGGATAAGATGCAAGAGGCCATTGAAGGAATAGAAGCCAGAGAACAGGAACGTATAGAAGCTGACATAGAGAGAGATAAAAGGATCTCCAGGAATGAAATAACATTAAGAGAAATATGTGACCAAGCCAAAAGGAATAATATTCATATTATAGGGATACAGAAGAAGAAGAAAGAGTAAAAGGGATAGAAAGTCTCTTTGAAGAAATAATTGCTGAAAACTTCCCCAAACTGGGGGAGGAAATAATCGAACAGACCATGGAATTACACAGAACTCCCAACAGAAAGGATCCAAGTAGGACAACACCAAGACACATAGTAATTAAAACAGCAAGGATCAAGGACAAGGAAAGAGTTTTAAAGGCAGCTAGAGAGAAAAAGGTCACCTATAAAGGAAAACCCATCAGGCTAACATCAGACTTCTCAACAGAAACCCTACAGGCCAGAAGAGAATGGCATGATATACTTAATGCAATGAAACAGAAGGGCCTTGAACCAAGGATACTGTATCCAGCACGACTATCATTTAAATATGATGGTGGGATTAAACAATTCCCATACAAGCAAAAGCTGAGGGAATTTGCTTCCCACAAACCACCTCTACAGGGCATCCTACAGGGACTGCTCTAGATGGGAGCACCCCTAAAAAGAGCACAGAACAAAACACACAACATATGAAGAATGGAGGAGGAGGAATAAGAAGGGAGAGAAGAAAAGAATCTCCAGACAGTGTATATAACAGCTCAATAAGCGAGCTAAGTTAGGCAGTAAGATACTAAAGAAGCTAACCTTTGGCAACCACGAATCTAAAGCCTGCAATGGCAATAAGTACATATCTCTCAATAGTCACCCTAAATGTAAATGGACTTAATGCACCAATCAAAAGACATAGAGTAATAGAATGGATAAAAAAGCAAGACCCATCTATATGCTGCTTACAAGAAACTCACCTTAAACCCAAAGATAAGCATAGACTAAAAGTGAAGGGATGGAAAAACATATTTCAGGCAAACAACAGTGAGAAGAAAGCAGGGGTTGCAGTACTAATATCAGACAAAATAGACTTCAAAACAAAGAAAGTAACAAGAGATAAAGAAGGATACTACATAATGATAAAGGGCTCAGTCCAACAAGAGGATATAACCATGCTAAATATATATGCACCCAATACAGGAGCACCAGCATATGTGAAGCAAATACTAACAGAACTAAAGAGGGAAATAGACTGCAATGCATTCATTGTAGGAGACTTCAACACACCACTCACCCCAAAGGATAGATCCACCGGGCAGAAAATAAGTAAAGACACACAGGCACTGAACAACACCCTAGAACAGATGGACCTAATAGACATCTATAGAACTCTACATCCAAAAGCAACAAGATATACATTCTTCTCAAGTGCACATGGAACATTCTCCAGAATAGACCACATACTAGCTCACAAAAAGAGCCTCAGTAAACTCCAAAATATTGAAATTCTACCAACCAATTTTTCAGACCACAAAGGTATAAAACTAGAAATAAATTCTACAAAGAAAACAAAAAGGCTCACAAACACATGGAGGCTTAATAACATGCCTCTAAATAATCAATGGATCAATGAACAAATCAAAAGAGATCAAGGAATATATAGAAACAAATGACAACAACAACACTAAGCCCCAACTTCTGTGGGATGCAGCGAAAGCAGTCTTAAGAGGAAAGTATATAGCAATCCAGGCACACTTGAAGAAGGAAGAACAATCCCAAATGAATACTCTAACATCACAATTATCAAAACTGGAAAAAGAAGAACAAATGAGGCCTAAAGTCAGCAGAAGGAGGGACATAATAAAGATCAGAGAAGAAATAAACAAAATTGAGAATAAAACAATAGCAAAAATCAACGAAACCAAGAGCTGGTTCTTCGAGAAAATAAACAAAATAGATAAGCTTCTAGCCCAACTTATTAAGAGAAAAAGAGAATCAACACAAATCAACATAATCAGAAATGAGAATGGAAAAATCACGACAGACTCCACAGAAATACAAAGAATTATTAAAGACTACTATGAAAACCTATATGCCAACAAGCTGGAAAACCTAGAAGAAATGGACAACTTCCTAGAAAAATACAACCTCCCAAGACTGACCAAGGAAGAAACACAAAAGTTAAACAAACCAATTATGAGCAAAGAAATTGAAACGGTAATCAAAAAACTACCCAAGAACAAAACCCCGGGGCCGGACAGATTTACCTCGGAATTTTATCAGACACACAGAGAAGACATAATACCCATTCTCCTTAAAGTGTTCCACAAAATAGAAGAAGAGGGAATACTCCCAAACTCATTCTATGAAGCCAACATCACCCTAATACCAAAACCAGGCAAAGACCCCACCAAAAAAGAAAATTACAGATCAATATCCCTGATGAATGTACATGCAAAAATACTCAATAAAATACTAGCAAACAGAATTCAACAGTATATCAAAAGGATCATACACCGTGACCAAGTGGGGTTCATCCCAGGGATGCAAGGATGGTACAACATTCGAAAATCCATCAACATCATCCACCACATCAACAAAAAGAAAGACAAAAACCACATGATCATCTCCATAGATGCTGAAAAAGCATTTGACAAAATTCAACATCCATTCATGATAAAAACTCTCAGCTAAATGGGAATAGAGGGCAAGTACCTCAACATAATAAAGGCCATATATGATAAACCCACAGCCAGCATTATACTGAACAGCGAGAAGCTGAAAGCATTTCCTCTGAGATCGGGAACCAGACAGGGATGCCCACTCTCCCCACTGTTATTTAACATACTACTGGAGGTCCTAGCCACGGCAATCAGACAAAACAAAGAAATAGAAGGAATCCAGATTGGTAAAGAAGAAGTTAAACTGTCACTCTTTGAAGATAATATGATACTGTACATAAAAAACCCTAAAGACTCCACTCCAAAACTACTAGAACTGATATCGGAATACAGCAAAGTTGCAGGATACAAAATTAACACACAGAAATCTGTAGCTTTCCTATACACTAACAATGAATCAATAGAAAGAGAAATCAGGAAAACAGTTCCATTCACCATTGCATCAAAAAGAATAAAATACCTAGGAATAAACCTAACCAAAGAAGTGAAAGACTTATACTCTGAAAACTACAAGTCACTCTTAAGAGAAATTAAAGGGGACACTAATAAATGGAAACTCATCCCATGCTCATGGCTAGGAAGAATTAATATCGTCAAAATGGCCATCCTGCCTAAAGCAATATACAGATTCGATGTAATCCCTCTCAAATTACCAGCAACATTCTTCAATGAATTGGAACAAATAATTCAAAAATTCATATGGAAACACCAAAGACCCCGAATAGCCAAAGCAATCCTGAAAAAGAAGAATAAAGTAGGGGGGATCTCACTCCCCAACTTCAAGCTCTACTACAAAGCCATAGTAATCAAGACAATTTGGTACTGGCACAAGAACAGAGCCACAGACCAGTGGAACAGATTAGAGACTCCAGAAATTAACCCGAACATATATGGTCAATTAATATTTGATAAAGGAGCCATGGACACACAATGGCAAAATGACAGTCTCTTCAACAGATGGTGCTGGCAAAACTGGACAGCTACATGTAGGAGAATGAAACTGGACCATTGTCTAACCCCATATACAAAGGTAAACTCAAAATGGATCAAAGACCTGAATGTAAGTCATGAAACCATTAAACTCTTGGAAAAAAACATAGGCAAAAACCTCTTAGACATAAACATGAGTGACCTCTTCTTGAACATATCTCCCCGGGCAAGGAAAACAACAGCAAAAATGAGCAAGTGGGACTACATTAAGCTGAAAAGCTTCTGTACTGCGAAAGACACCATCAATAGAACAAAAAGGAACCCTACAGTATGGGAGAATATATTTGAAAATGACAGATCCGATAAAGGCTTGACGTCCAGAATATATAAAGAGCTCACACGCCTCAACAAACAAAAAACGAATAACCCAATTAAAAAATGGGCAGAGGAACTGAACAGACAGTTCTCCAAAAAAGAAATACTGATGGCCAAGAGACACATGAAAAGATGCTCCACATCGCTAATTATCAGAGAAATGCAAATTAAAACTACAATGAGGTATCACCTCACACCAGTAAGGATAGCTGCCATCCAAAAGACAAACAACAACAAATGTTGGCGAGGCTGTGGAGAAAGGGGAACCCTCCTACACTGCTGGTGGGAATGTAAATTAGTTCAACCATTGTGGAAAGCAGTATGGAGGTTCATCAAAATGCTCAAAACAGACCTACCATTTGACCCAGGAATTCCACTCCTAGGAATTTACCCTAAGAACGCAGCAATCAAGTTTGAGAAAGACAGATGCACCCCTATGTTTATCACAGCACTATTTACAATAGCCAAGAATTGGAAGCAACCTAAATGTCCATCGGTAGATGAATGGATAAAGAAGATGTGGTACATATACACAATGGAATACTACTCAGCCATAAGAAGTGGAAAAATCCAACCATTTGCAGCAACATGGATGGAGCTGGAGAGTATTATGCTCAGTGAAGTAAGCCAAGCGGAGAAAGAGAAATACCAAATGATTTCACTCATCTGAGGAGTATAGGAACAAAGGAAAAACTGAAGGAACAAAACAGCAGCGGAATTACAGAACCCAAAAATGGACTAACAGGTACCAAAGGGAAAGGAACTGGGGAGGATGGGTGGGCAGGGAGGGATAAGGGGGGGGAAGAAGAAAGGGGGTATTAAGATTAGCATGCATGGAGGGGAGGGAGAAAGGGGAGGATGGGCTGCACAACACAGAGAGGACAAGTAGTGACTCTACAACATTTTGCTAAGCTGATGGACAGTAACCATAATGTGGTTGTTAGGGGGGACCTGATATAGGGGAGAGCATAGTAAACATAGTACTCTTCATGTAAGTGTAGATTAAAAATTAAAAAAGAAAGAAAGAAAAGGGGGATTACTCCTTGATAGGATAAAATTATTGGTAAATCAAAGATCAACGCATGCTTTAAATATCCTTAATGTTGATCACTTAAAGGGTGTCAGATGATCAGCTATGGAGGTACTCTTTTCTGATAATATTCCTTTCTCTTAATTAAAAAAAAAAAAGCAGTTCCTGTGTGCTGACCTCCAATGAGTTCTGCACAGTGGTATAGAGGGCATGTCAAAGTGTGGGCAAAGGGTGTGTTTGTTTCTATGCAGAAGATCAAGGCCTAGCTTGGATATCCAGAAAATGAACTAAGATACGATATGAGGAGGAGCTTCTGGCATCAGCACTCTCTGGAGGACTTGTGCCGGGGGATGATCATCAAAAAGCCTCCACAGGGATCCGGACTATGCTGCGGTTGTGGCTGCATCCAGCCCACCGTCTCCTGGACTTGCCATAGGAATGAGGAGGGAGATGTCTAGGCTGGCATGTGCATACAGTGAGACAACGAATTTGACCAGATCTGTACTGTTGGAACTCAACCAGGAGTTGGGAGGGGTGCAAGTTGTAGCACTCCAAAATCTCATGACTATAGACTATCTACGGTTAAAAGAACATATGGGATGTAAACAGATCCAGAAATGGGCTGCTTTAATTTGTCTGATTGTTCAAGTACAGTTGGACAATATCCATCATATCATAGACAAATTTTCACAAATGCCTAGGGTGCCTAAATGGTTTTCTTGGCTTCACTGGAGATGGATGGTAATTATAGATTTGTTTTGTTTATGTCACCGTATTCCTATTATGTTAATATGTGTGTGTAAATTAGTTAGTAGTTTAAAACCTATACATACTTAAGGTACTCTACAAGAAGATATGTCAAAGAAATAATCAATCCTCCCATGTTTCCTTCATATGCTACATCTATAGCTTTTCTTCTTCCTTCCTAATTACAACCCTTAAATAGAATTCGTGCCTCATATAGAATTTACCGAGTATCATAATTCCTCCAGGTGGTAAAGATACCTCGAGACAAGGGCTGGGCATAGAAGCCACAGGGCATAAATCTGCAAAGAAGTAAAAAGCTAACCTTTGCAAACAATATGGCTTCTCTCTCACTTACCAACTTTACATTTCCCTGTATGGCCCCGGAAGATGACTGGTTAGCCAGAGACGGGTAAGATTCCTCAAGGGAGGAACAACCTAAGACAGGCACAGTCGCAGGGGGGCCATCAGGTGAGAATTTGGGGATCAACAGAGGTGAGGCTCAGAACCTCACCCCCCCTGCTTTGAGAGAAATCTTCTGCATCCGTGGATGTCTTGCTGCCCTTGTCCAGCCTGGATTAATACTTAGTCCATAGGCACACACCTGATCATCTGATCATCTACATTTGCCCTCTTACAGCACTAAACTATGTTTTCTACCTCTATCTTGCATCTACCTACCACTTCAGCATTTTATTAAAAATAAAAATAATAATAATAATAGGAGAAATGTCGGATCAACATATAAATCAAGTACAAAAATCAAGCGAATATTCATATTTGACCTGAATGTTTATAGGTCATAATGCATGATCAAAACTGAAAGTTTCTGTGATGAATGCCCTTGTACTGTTCACTATGTAAGAATTTATTCACTATGTAGGAATTCGTCCACCATGTAAGAACTTGTTCGTTATGCTTCAGAAGATTGGAGACTGACGAGAATTAGGCTTGAGATGTATTAATGATTGTACATTGAGCGTTGACCCCCCCCATACTGAATTTTATTGTTGTTAACAACCATTTGATCAATAAATATGAGAGATGCCCTCTCAAAAAAAAAAAAAAATCACACTCTTGTCAAAGAAGATATAGAACTGTGCCTGATTAAAGGACTCTAAGGAAGCACAGCTAAGCAGTATGTGACCCTTGAAGTGACTGCTTCCATGAAGTGTTATGCTGCTTGCAACACACACTCAAGAGTTGGGGGAGCACATATGTGGCAAATATTAATATGCAGAGTAAGATATTTAGCAAAACTGAAAATGATGGTATAATATAAATCATAATATTCATAGGTTTTAAAACTGACTGAAACAACATTTTTCCTAATTTTAAAACACTTCTTCTGATACTTAACCTCTCTTCCCATCAGAAAAGTGATTTATGTTGCTGTTAAATGAAAAGTCATTTGAGAAATACTTACAAGAGCTGGTGGCAGTTTGCCACTCCAGACACTGTCCATACGGAAAGGAGATTATGTACGCATTAGAGTCGACGCAGCACCGCGTGCTGCTGCACCACATGCACTCCATGCCGTTGCTCGTGCAGTTGGCACACAACGTCCTCAGAGAGCACAGCTTCTTGCATGGCCTTGCGTTCTGGTTTGGGCTGACTGGAATAAACCAACAAACAGAATGACTCGTTAACTGTATTTTAACACAAGTATATGGGTTTCCCTTGTTTTGCTTTTAGGAAATGTTTCAATGAAAGCCAAGTGTGGGATAAAATGTATAGCAAAAATACATAAGATAAGTGAAAATGGAGATGACTTGATGATACTTCTTAAATTTATTATCGAACTTGAAAATCATAATTCCTTGGAAAGTTTTAGTCCTTTACAGAGTACATAAAGTTGTATAATTAAAAAAATTAGAAACATAATACATGACCTACTTTTTCTGCCTATTGGGTAAATGCTATGTGCACTATTGTTCTGTATTTTCCTAACTATAATTTTTCCCATAAATATTCCACACCTTACCAAAGCAATGTCCTGTCAGTGAACATGTCCCTGATATAAATGAACAATATAAATGAACAATTTACTATAACATCTTTAAATAAAATATATTATCAGATCCAAAAAAAAAAAATAGTGTAAGCAAAACCCTAGTTCTTGATAAATACTTATGTACTTCCGTTTCTTGCCTGTATCTCCCTATAATATTTCTGATATTTTGGAACAATAACATCTTTCAGTACCATCTTAACATTTTTATTACAATGTCTGACTTTGTTCAAGGTTGATTATATGGGTAATACATTTAAAACTGTTTTGCTGAATTTCTGAAGGCCAAGCCCAGGCTGGCTGGCATCAAAGGGCGAAATCTCTGGGAGCCATAAAAATAGTTGATTTTGTATCCACTCCTGAGGGAGTGATGAGCTGGGGTCTGGCTCCTTGCAGGCTGCCAGGAACAAGGTAAGAATGACTGCATAGACGTGGAAACTGTCCCTGTGGGTCTGTTTTGTTCCTGGAGTTTACAGATAGAAACAGCACAAAGGCAAACCAATCAGTGGAACTGAAAATTGCCACAAAACCCTTAACTGACACTCCCTTTTAGATTTGCAAAAAACCTGCAGGCCTGCAGGTAGGCTTGTTAATAGCTCTGCCTACAGCTAGAGATCAGCAAATACCCCTTACCCGAGGCTTGTGTCCCCGAAAAAGATAAGAAAATATGTACAAAATAATGATTGTCTCATCAAGGATTTGTAGAAACACCATGACCACCTGTGCTGGCGGGAGTCAGCCGACGTGGGGAATTTCACGACCTCCCTCGGCCCTCACTGGCGCTCCAATGTCCGCAGTTGTCCATCATCTCCTGCTCCCCTCCTGCTGCCCCTTCCCCAGCATAAAGGGAGCTTGAAACCAACCCTGAATGAAGATGGCCTTCAGGACACACTAATCCTCCCATCTTCCAACTGGCCAGCTTGTTGAAAAAACTCTTTCTCTACCCAACGCTCTCTGGGTATTGGCTGGATGGGGTGGCAGAGAACCGAATGTTCATGCTTACAGTTTCATAGCTTCTTCCAGGAACCCCACAAGCTACACACAATGAAGACCGTGGAATACACTGGGCAAGAGTCCCTCGTGGTGCTGGCTGGCAGGGAAGAGCAGCGGCCCCTGCAGAAACTCTCCCCAAACTCATCTCTGCCTCCTTTATGATAGAAAAGCCTTGATTTACTGAGGGCTGCAGCCTGGGGCACTGGTGAAAACACCCACAGCTGAGAGAGGAGGAGGGAAGGAAGTTCTAGTTCTGGAGGGAGAGGAAGAGACACTTGCTGGGCCCGGTGTGACTTCTGGAGGATGGAGGATGGACGTAGGGACATTTGTGGAGACTATATCCCCAACTCCAGGAGAGTGCCTTCCTAACACTGAGTCTCATCCTAAACTTCCCAGAATTCCTCGGTTCTCTGCTCCATGCCAAGCCCTCATCCTGTGCTACAATGTGTCAAGAAAAAATCACAGTAAAGAGAGCAGGGGAATGGGAAAGAGACAGACTTTATCAATAAAGACACAAAACAAAGCCAAGTGGAGAAATCCAAAGCAAAGCAGAGAACAGGCATCCCTCCTGCAAATTATCATTCCCAATAAACATAAGATATCACTAAAGGGAACTGACGATTCCTCTCTGGCTGGTACACTAAGGGTAGCCATGGCCACAATGCACAGAAACAGACCTACATCTGACTACATTAACACACACTTTCAAACTAAAGACACAGCAGAAAGAAAGGTGTGCTCATCTCCAAGCCAAAAAAATAGTAATAATTAATTCAATTCAGCAGCTACTGCCTTTTGTAACATGTTTAGCTTTCATGAAAAAAAAAAGTGAGAAGGAATACAGACAGGAAGGAAGAAATGTGATATGAAAGCTATAGCTCATAAGAGTCAGACTGATAAATGACAAGGTGCTGAAACTATCAGGAAAAAGATTTAAAGCAACTTTAATTAATACCTTAAAGGCACTAAGGGAAAATATTAATCAAGCAAGGTCATGCCACATGTAATTCAACATCAAATACTTCTACCACAACCACTACAGGAAGAGTTGGTGGTCCCTTTCAACATGTGTCTCAGCACACTTTATTTTATCACTCAGTACCCCTGCATTCTGCTCTTTGTAAGAAATTGTTAACCTTGCAATTGGAAACGGTCAGGAAAAGAGAAAGGGGTTCTCTCTGCTTGCCTCTCAGACAGAAATCTATTATTATAACGTTTCCACTAATGACTAGACAAAACCAATTCGTGTCTGAAAGTAAATAGTGAAAAGGTGCCAAACTTATCCTGGATAATTTTAATATAATATTCAATAATGACATATCACTGAAAAATGAAAAATGCATAAAAAGCTCAAAAATGCCCCACAGGAAGATGTTATGACAACAGACATAAACTACAAATTTCCTAGGACAAACAAAGATGTGGAGAACATAAGTTTTAAAGAATATAAACAAATTGACCTAATAGACATTTGTACAACACTCCATAAAACAACTGCATGATACGTAGAGAAACGTATGTACAGATGCATTATGTGAATGTGATAGTCAATTAAAAGTGGCAGTATTTTATATTGATAAAGTCAGTATAAAAATAAACATGAAAGTCGATTAAAAATTAGTACCCAAAATATACCTAGAAAATCCTCATATATGCACATTTCTAAATTTCCCATGGATAAAGGAAAATTAAAAAACATGTCATATTAAGAGATTATAAATATGTACTATATAGGTGTATATAGTATATGTACTGTATATATATTAAATATTCATATCATGAAATGCAGTGACAGAGGTGAAAATAAGGGTGAGAATCTCCAAAAACTCTCTCCTCCAAGAAACCGACAAGAGAACGGGCAAAAATGGTTAGAATCAACTTTTGCAGAGCCCTAAAAATTAACCAAAGGCTTACAGAATTCTAGGAACTGTTTGTTCAAGAAAAATTACTTAGCTCAGTAAAAATAGTGATTGTGAGATTTGCACTTGTCTTTGTCTCTTCTCCCAGTACTTGAAAACTAATACCAGACATTTGCAGTGAATGCCAGCAGATGGCAACTACAAGAATAGCAGAATGTGGCTGGAGCATCTTCGAAATCTCCTTTCCAGAGAAATGTGATCTGAACTTTCTGTGGTTCCTAGAAGACCCACTTCCAGCTAGTCTGTACTTGACCTAAAATCACAGCTTACCCAGCATGAAAAACTTTTTTCCCAAAGGCATTTGTTGGAAACAATTACTGGCAAGCTTAATCCAATCACTCACAAAAACCTCCTTAGGGAACCAACACGAGAATTTGAAAATCAGAAGAATAAGTTTTTGACCTACTTTCCTTTTTTTGAGGATGGAAGGAGCCATCTTTTTGTATGGGTATCAGGATTTTATTCCTGCTAATTATAATTTATGTTCATTTAGGCTGAGAGTTGGACCTCACATTACAAATTGTGTTTGGTGGTGTATCCTTATTTATTTGTTTGTTTATTTATTTATTTTTATTTTGGTATCATTAATCTATAATGAGGTCGAGGGCCTCAGAGAGGACAGGATACCCGGAAAGCAGAAGCACTCCCGAGGCGCGAGCACGAGTGTGAAGAACAAAAACACGGCCCCTCCCGGCCTCCGCCGCGGCCCCACCCAGCCGCCCTCCCATTGGCTACATGCCCGGCAGCACCGCGGGATCATTGGCCTCTGGGGCCGTCAGTCAGAGAGGGGCCGTCCCCCGCAGAAAGCAACCATTGGGCACTCAAGGACACGTAACTCCGGCGGCTGCGCAGTAGCTGCACGCGCCGCCGCCGCCATATTCAAGATTTAGTAGGGTCGCGAGCGCCTGCGGGAGAGGGACCTTCCGCGGTACCTTCCGTGCTTCGGTCCGCCGGTCGTGTCCGCAAGAGCGACCCGGCGCCTCTTTCCCGCCGTCCCATCTGCGCAGCGGAACCGGCGGAGACCATGGCCCTCGCCTGTGCCTTCCTCCAGGTGCGCGAGCGCTGGCGGCACCGACATCGGCCCCCGGCCTCAGATCGCCTAATCGCGCTCGGTGGGCTCCCGTCACAGCAGTCGCCCCTTCTCGCCTCTCCCGCGGCGGGCGGAGGGCGGCAGTCACCATGGCCGAAGCGCTCCTGGTGGTGGAAATCGACCCGGACTCTCGGGCCAGGTGGTGGACATCGCCGCTCGGGCCAGTCGAGCTCTGCCACCTCCAGCCGGCGCCGTCGGGCAGCGCGACCGAGAACCCCGACGCCTCCGCGGGCCTGCCTTCGGCCTCGGCGGCCGCTGAGGGCAGCCGCGCAACGTGTGGGGCAACCTGTCCCACGCCGACCGCATCACCAAGGCCGTCGAGAGCTCGGTCGAGAAGCGGCTCCCGCTGCCGCAGATCGGTGGAGGGTCCAGAGCGGGACCCACTTCAGGGATGAGGGCGACAGCGACCGCCCTGCGGGCTGGAAGGTAGGTGACCGCGGGGCACGGGCGGACCCGGACGGGGCGCGGGGACCCCTTCCCCCGCCTGAGGTCGCGGTGGAGCCGGTGAGGGGCGGTCGTGAGGTGGCTTGGCGGGCAGTGCGTGGCCCGTGGGGCCGGGAAGCGGCCGACGCGGGGTAGGGGCTCGCCGGAGCCGCAGCTTCTCCGACCGGGCCCGGGTGGTGAGCGCGGCTGCTCTCGGCCCCGCGGCGCGCGTCCTCCCGGCCTGGGTCCGCGCCGCCGACCTGCTACCGCCGCTCGGGCCGGGGCCGCCGGCTGAGGGGACGGGACGAGCCGCGCAGACGGGGAGGCGGCGGGCGTTTTCCGTTGTGTGGATTTATCCGGCGGGGGCCTCGAGGGCGAGGGCCGGGCGGGCTGAAATTCAGGGTGACCCGCGGCGGGGCGGCGGGGAAGAGGCCGCCCCGAGGAAGCGCCTTTAAAATTAAAAATGTTTCATGAGGTATCTCGTGTTTTTTACTTGAGAATGAAGTTTCTTTACTTTGGTCTGGGGGCTGACAGTGCATTTTCTTGTATTTAAAAGTTTATATCTTTGTGTCATTTCGGTTTGTAATCTGCAGCTGAGTAATTTATAACTAGCCACAGAGATTCTGAGACAGGGACCGTGGGTGTAGTCAGAGTAGTGTGAGGGCTTCCGGTAAAAGACCCCTACCAAAACTCCCTATTAAACAATTAAGCAAAATCAGAGTCACGTTAATTCTCCAAAGTAAAATATCAAACTAGGAGTATAAGCATTCTTTAGTGAAGATTAGTTAAAACTAAGAAGCCAGGAGTAACCTGGCCTGGAATGTTTGAACATCCCCCAGTTAAGAAAATACCTCAGCATGGCCCATGTGTTCATTGTGTCAATTAAATGAGGCTATTGTAAATTTTACTTTAGCCTGCTCAAAGGCCCAGTTTATCTTTAACTTTGCCCAGATGCTGCTTTTCCTCCTCCAGCCCCTAATCAAGTAATACATAACCTGGGCAATTAATATGGCAAGTAAACCCAGTCACAGGCAACATAGTGAAAGGCAGGAAGGATCCCATCTTAAAGATAGGATTGGATTTTAACACCCAGGAAGTTAAGAAGTAAGATTCTTTATTATTACTATTATTAAGGTATTACTGATATACACCCCTGTGAAGGTTTCACATGAAAAACAATGTGGTTAATACATTCACCCATATTATCGAGTCCCCCCCATACCCCTTTGTAGCCACTGTCCATCAGTGAAGTAAGATGCCACAGATTCACTGTTTGCCAAGAAGTAAGATCATTTATTTACTTATTTTTATTAAGGTATTATTGATATACACTCCTATGAAGGTTTCACATGAGAAAACAATGTGGTTACTACATTCACCCGTTATTACGTCCCCCCATACCCCGTTGCAGTCACTGCCCGTCAGTGTAGTAAGATGCCAGAGTCACTATTTGCCTTCTCTGTGCAACAGTGTCCATCCCCGGGCTCCCCCCACACCATGTGTGTCAATCGTGATTCCCCTGAATCTCCTCCCTCTCTCCCCACCGGCCCTCCCTCACCCCTCCCCTTTGGTAACCACCAGTCCCTTCTTGAAGTCTGTGAGTCTGTTGCTGTTTTGTTCTTTCGATCTTCCTTCGTTGTTATACTCCGCAAATGAGTGAAATCATTTGGTACTTGTCTTTCTTCGCCTGGCTTATTTCACTGAGCATGATATCCTCCAGTTCCATCCATGTTGTTGCAAATTGTAGAATTTGTTCCTTTCTTATGGCTGAGTTGTATTCGATTGTGTATATGTATCACCTCCTCTTTATCCATTCATCTGCTGATGGACACTTAGGTTGCTTCCATATCTTAGCTATCGTAAATAGTGCTGCAATAAACAGGGGTGGGTATGTCTTTTTGAGTCTGAGAAATTACATTCTTGGGGTAAATTCCTAGGAGTGGAATACCCAGGTCAAATGGTATTTCTATTTTTAGTTTTTTGAGGAACCTCCATATTGCTTTCCACAATGGTTGAATTAACTTACATGCCGGTCAGCACTGTAGGAGGGTTTCCCTTTCTCCACATCCTTGCGAACATTTGTTGTTCTTAGTCTTTTCGATACTGGCCATCCTAGCTGGTGTGAGGTGATATCTCATTGTGGTTTTTATTTGCATTTCCCTGATAATTAGTGATGTGGAGTATGTTTTCATGTGCCTGTTGGCCATCTGAATTTCTTCTTTGGAGAATTATCTGTTCATATCCTCCGCCCATTTTTTTAATCGGGTTATTTGCTTCTTGGGTGTTGAGACGTGTGAGTTCTTTATATATTTTGGATGTTTACCCGTTGTCGAATGTGTCATTTACAAATATATACTCCAATACTTTGGAGTATGCCTTTTTGTTCTGTTGATGGTGTCCTTTGCTGTACAGCGGCTTTTAAGTTTCTGTGGCGGGGTGTTACAGTAGCGCAACTCTGCCTCTCTCATCCCATCAGCCTGGAAGGCAGCAAGGCAGCCAAAGTGCATCAGAAACAGCCCCCTGCACCCAGAACAAGGCCCAAACCTCCCCACCCTTTCTCAAGTTGGAGGACCACTGGGGCCCTCCAAGCGGCAGGCCTGCCAGAAACAGCACCCAGACCTAGGCCAGGATCTGGGGTACCGAGGAGGGGGGACTGGACTGGGGAGCTGAGGCCAAGCATCCCACTCAACTCTCTCTGATGACACAGGGAGACTTAGGCCTCAGGCAGGAAGGCATGGCCAGCACCCCCCATGTGCTTCCTGCCTTGAAGGAGCAACATCCCTCCCCCTGGGCAGGGCCTGAGGGAGAGGCCAGTCCTGCTCAGAGGCTGCCCCCTGTAGCCCTCAGCCCCATCTGCCCTGGGGCCAAGACCAGGACTTAGGGGGGGTCCCTCTGGCAGTCCTCTCCAAACAGCCCAGCTCCTGGGCTGTAAGGGAGAACCCCCAGGAGGCGGGAATGCCTGGTGCTGAGAGGTACGGCTCACTAGGGTCTCTCTCCTCCTCAGAGCTCACCATCCTGACCCCTGTGCCCCTCTGGGCTCACCCACATCATTATGTTCCAGGGGTTTGTCTAAAACCAGCAGGCCGGCCGTGAGAAATCTGAAGAAGGGGACCATGCCCTGTGCCACTGGGGTGGGGAGGTGATGAGTCCCCGCCTGTTTCAGAGGCGGGCTCCCATAGAGCCTTCCCTGAACCCCTCACTCGCAGCCCCTAGCTCCACTTGGACCACCCTGTGCTGCCTCCCACCCCTACCTTCGCCTTGCTCTCCCCTCCTGTCCCGCCAAGGCCTGGCTTTTGGCCAATCCCGAGACCTGTGGTCCCTGCACCTGTGCTCCAACTCCTCCCTGTAGCCAACTGCTCTCGCCCTCCTGGTCACCCCAGTGCTGGCAGTTCACGGCTGGTGGCAGCAGGAGCAAGTGCAGGGTCGCCCCACCACCCGCAACCCTGGGCAGGTCATTTTCACCTGCTCCTCCCTATGCCAGAGTTCCCAGGGGTCCCTCAGCCATTGCCTCAACATGGAGGTCACCTCCTGCAAGGTCCAGGACACTCAGGTGCTCATGCTCCCCTCCTACATGGCCTCCCACAAACCAGAGCTTGGTTGGTGGATGCCTCGCCCAAGTCTCCTGGTACTATGCTGTCCCCACCTCCAGCAGGCTCTCAGCCCAGGGCGATCGCAGCTCCAGCACACACTCAAACTCATGGGTGTCCTTGGGCTGCGGCCGGCTGGCCTGAGAGGCTTCCTCACCCGCAGAGTGTCAGGGGAGTTCCGTCTGCCTCCCAGCATGCCCTGAGCACTCACTGTCACCTGGCTATCACCACGGCTCCCCTCACACGACCAGGTGGGATGGGCATAAAGCTGAAGGCCATCTTGTGCTCCCTGGACCTTGCTCACCTGGGAGGCCCACACCCCAGGGTGACAACCCTCCATGACCAGATGAGCCTGAGTCCTCAGAGGGGCAGTGATGGGCTCAGGGGGCCCTGGGGAGGGGCCGACCTTGCTCAGCCATAGGCCCCACCCCTGCTGCCAACCCAGCGCCAGCCCCAGCCCTGACCGGGAGCCTGTCCTTTGGGTCCTTACTGAATGTCAGGCTCCCAGTCAAGTGTAGGCATGGAGGGAGACACACAGGACACCCTGGGGGCCAGGTGGAGCCTACTTCTCCCATCAGCTGCCCCCTCTCACCATGCACACCTCGAATCATCCCCAAGGCTTAGCCACAGCACAGCAGAGGACTTGCCCCAAGGATCCCCTCTGTTCAGACCTCTAGCCTCCATTTACCGTAAAGAGCCACTTCTGGTTAAGCCACTTCTCTTTCATAAGCCTCTTATGCATCCTGGAGCTCTTCCTAAGGGGAGGAGAGAGGAGGGAGACATGTGGCCAACAGGTGGGCCAACAGGTTGGACCCCTTTTCCACTAGCCTGCATGAGCCTTTCCTCCATGGCTTTTAGACCTGGGGAATCTGAGGCCTGCAGTTCTCTTGGGGGCGGATCTGCTTTGGGGACAGGTGGCTGTCCTTGGGGCAGAGACCTCCTGCTACAGAACACATGTTGAACATCTCCCATTGGCTTCAACCCACACCTGACAAAGAAACCCGATTCCTGAGGGGGAACCGCTGGCCTAACCCACAGGGGCTCTGAGAGCCCGCCATCCTGTAAGCCTCTGTCCCCAGGGTCTGCAGCCTCCCAGGAGCCCCAGCCGACTGAGGGGACACTGCCAGACCTAGGGGTGGTGTCTCTGGTCCACTCAGGTGGCCTGGTCCCAGGGACAGGAGTACCTACCAGGAAACATGTCCCCAGGTGCATTTGAGACGACCCACAGCAGGGCTCTGCAGGGCCAAGAGAATGGCATGGAGGGATGCAAAAGTCTTGAGGTCCAGACACTCCTGGGTGGGAACACTGAGCTGAGAACGCAGCCTGCTTCTGTGCTTGTGTCCCCCTATGAACCCCTGTCCTTAAGGAGACAAACACCCAGGGAGCCCAGCACACCCAGGACCTGTTGAGCAGCCCTCCTGGGTGGAGGACTGTATCTCAACCCAAGGAAGGGGCCACGGATGGCTGTCCCACTCCCGGGGCCTGCAAGTCCAGGTCAGCATGCCCCTGGCAGGAGGGGCCCAGGGTCCGTGCAGGGTCAGACCTCAGGAATCCATCCTGAGAGTTGGCCAAGGAGGGGAGCAGGTCCCAAGATGCAGGATGGACCCGGGGGCTGTCCCATGGCACACCTTGGCCACCCGGATCCAGAACTCCACCACTTGGGCCCTGTCCTGGGCCGTCATGCTCGGGGCCCCGAGGCAGAAGGAGATGACGACGTTAGCCATGTCATCAAATTTTCTGAAGATCTTATAGACGGTGGGGGCCAGGTGCAGAATGTTTCCGTTGTATGACTGGCACCCAAAGTAGGTCATGCAGTTGGTCACTGCCCCCTTGGTGAGCAGCTCCTGGGGATGGCAAGAAGGGTCATTCAGCTGTGTCCATGTTGCCCCTGGCCCCAGGCAGTTACTGGTCAGATCTGGAGCCCAGGCCAATGAGGATGTGGTGTGAGCCTTGTGGCAGTCCAGGCTTTGGACCCCGTCCACTGAGGCACCCAGGACCGGGTGCACTGGACGCCACAGTGGTGGGGAACAGAGGGGCTTTGCACACAGGCATCCTCACTCACCTCCTCCCTGCAGCACAAGGCAGCTCACGCCTGCCCATCCTGGGGCATCTGCCTCCCATTCTGTCACCCCGTGGATCCCACTACCCACTCAGGTGCAGTTTCCCCCCAAACAACTCCAACCAGACCTTTGTTGGTGTCTGTGTCTCCCATGTAGTCAGGTACATGGCAGGGGCCTCTGAAGTGTGGAGGCTGTGGAGCCTGCCAGGCCAGTGGCCCGAGGACCTAAGGCCCTGGCAGCACTTCCCTGAGCACCCCTCCACTACCCTGCCCCTCCTACCCCTGCCAGGCCCTGCCCACCTTCCCTCCGCTATTCCTCATTGGTCTGCAAGGATCCCTATATGCCAGCCCTACTGTCCCTGTGGTCAGTGAAGCCTTGGGGGTGAGGAGAGTTTCTAAGGGCACATGGTAGGAAGCTGGGATGTGGGCCCAGATCACAGGAGTGCACATCAGGGGACAGCAGGTCTGGGGCAGCCCATGGCACAGGAAAGGCCCACCCCCACTTCGAGCCCGCTGTGCTCACCGCATACATCAGGGTCAGCTGCTCGGCCACCAGGCGGTGGGGGAATGCCAGGATGGTGGGCTCCTTTTCCCCTGACACGACGTGGGTGCTTACAGCACAGGGCCTGGTGGGCTCTGGAGCTGGCTCTGGCGCTGCCAGGCCCGATGCCATTCTGGCAGACTCCAGCTCAGGGCCCGTCACCAGGGCTGAGGTCACTGATGGGACATCCTCCAGCTCTGCAGGGTCTGGAGCAGGTGACACCAGCCATAGCTCCAGATCAGGGGTCTCAGGGAGCTCCTGAACTGGCTCTAGCCACAAAGCCGGCCCTCCCCGTGTCTCTGGAGCCAGCTGCATCTGCCGTGGTTCTGGAGCAGGCAGGACACAGAGAAAGGGTCACCCCGGGGCTGATTCCCCACACCTTACAATAACAGAAAAGCCCTCACTGCCTTGAAGGCAACCCCAGTCCAGGAAGCCCACCCTAGACGGTCCCCTGGCTGCAGCCCCTCACCTTCCAGCTCTGCCACAGTGGGCCCCAGGTGCTCCTCCTGGACCAAACAGTGGAGGGCTTGGCCCTCCGGGATGGATGAAAGCTGGGTGCCGTGTATGACACTGGTCACATCATCGGGTTCCCAGGCTTGGCGCCTAGCCCGGCCCATCCCATGGCTGGGGGAAGGCCTGGGGGTGGAAGAGTGAGAAGCCTGGTCTTCCCAGCCACACTGCCCTCCCGGCCCACCCTTGTGTGGGCCTGGCCGCTCTGTAGTCCCCTGCCTGTCCAGGCATCTGCCCCTCCCCCTTCCTGACCCTGTGTGTCTATCCTGGGACCCCATCCTTTCCCATCCTCCCAAATAGGAAGTCCCCAGTCATCAGCCTGCCTGTGGGAATCCAAAGATCAGTGACCTGCCCCAAGCCCCTAACTCCTGCCCCCCGTTCTGTGCAGATGGGCAGTGCCCCCTCTGGGCCCAGTGAGTGCTCACATTTCCAGTTCCTCATCTGGCCCCTTGTCATCCCCTGTGTTACACGAGGAGGCTGTGACAGCATCTCCCGTGATGCTCCCCGGCCGTGACCTGTGGTTGACGCCTGAAGTGACTGTCCAACTCCACCCAGGACAGGGTCCCAGTATTGTGTCTGCTTCCTTCACTCAGTTACGCTAATAGTCCCCAAAGGGCCTGCACAAAGTGAGTGCTTCATACCTATTGTTGCTGAAGGAAGTCCTACCAGAACCTTCCCAGGTACCCCTCTGCTGCCCCCAGAGGTCCCTCATGTGGCCACGGTGAGGAAGGGACCAGTCCCAGCCACAGGGAATTGCAAGTCTCCATTCCAAAGGCTGTTTTCCATGTGCTTTTCCAAATTGAGTCCCCTGACGGGTGAAGCCAAAGGCTTTTCATCAGGTATAGAGAAGTAATAGCCCCAAAGTGGCCCTGCTTGGCAGGTAGTCCTTTCTATACCGCCAGGTGCCAGGGGGAGCCCCTTTAGGGCTCCTCCCGTGTTCCCCATGGGTACCCTAACAGGTTGATCACCAGCCACCCTGCCTGTCAGAGGAGCACGCTGCAGCTCAGACACATGTGGGGACACTCAAGACACACAGAGGGCTGTGGGCAGAGGCCCGACTTGGCCGAGGAGGGGATGGAGGATCACCTGGTGGCCTGCTGGCCTGTGGTGGACTGGTCAGTGTCTTCGGGAGGGAGTGAGGACTCAGGAGTGCTCCAGCTGATGTTTCTGGCTGGCTCCACTCGTGCCGTCCTCATTCTCCATTTCTTCCTCACACCTGTCCAGGGAGCCCTCCGCCTGTGGACCTTATTCCCACGGAGAGTTGACTCCTCTTCATGCTGAAAGGGGCAGGGGGCATATCGTCAGCGGGAAACGCAGGAACCACCAGGACGAGGGAGGTTTGCAACTCACCCAAGAGTCCCCAGCCCTCTGGGGTGCAATCAAGGAGAGGGAAGGGGTGCCCCCAGGGAATGAGATTCCAGGCCCTCTGGAGAGGGACTGTCAACCACTCTCGTGGGGAAGCCCTGGGAGGGCCCTGGCAGGCCGCCAGATTTGGAACGGTGTCCTTGGTGTAGACAGCCTGCCCCAGGTCTAGGGAGATGCAGTAGGTGAATCCATCCACCAGCTCCATGCTCCCCAGGGTGGAGCTCCGAAAAGCTAGTGCCTAGTAGCTTGGGAGGTGCCACCTGGGGCTGACTGGACCTCCCCTCGGGGAAATGTGGGCCTCAAACCCTGCCCCTGACATCAGGCACACAGGGCCATCTGCATAGGACTCGTCCCTGAGGGAAGGAGAGGACACCCCCTAGGCCCAGGACTAACATGTGGGTGGAAGTACCTGGTCCCAACACTCACCTCCATGTCCTGAATGATGAGAGCAGAGGTGTGACACTGCCCCACCAGGGGGCCACCACCTCACAACATGCTGGCACCCAGGAATGGCCCCCCTCCTCCCCAGCCTTCAGTCCTGCCCCACACCCACCACACACACACAGAAGGGGCGGAGGGGAAGGTCATCCCGGGATGGGTCACACTTGGGGCCTGGACCTGGAGTGGCCCACTCTGGGCTGCCCTGTGTTACCTCGGGGTTCCTTGGACAACACGGACAGAGGCATTGGAGGTGGTCTCTGAGCCAATGCCCACAGCGAGCAGGAAGACTGTCCCTCTTTGCTTCCCTGACTTCCATGCCTTCAGAAGGCTCTGCACAACAAGACCGTATGTTGCTCTGTCAAGCGTCTCTGGTCAAGTGAGCAGGACTGGGGTCTGTGACCAGGAACTGGGCACCAGGTCACAATTCAGGTTCTACTGGGCGTGTCATCAGTGATATCACTTCCTGAAGGTTTCATTTTGTGGGCCCCTCCCTGCATTCAGACTCGTCCACATGCCCCTCTGGGCTGCTGACTGCCCATCCACCTGGCCCCCTTGCCATGCATGACTACACAAATCTCCACCAGAGCCCTCCCCTCGCTCTTTGGGTCCCAGGGTCCCAGCTTTTAGGAGACGAGCTTAGCTGAGACCTCTTTTTCTCACCAGTTCCCTGTCCTGCTGAACCCACAGTGCCTCCCAGGAGCTGCCCAACATCCCAACCTGCACAGGCAGGGTCATGCCAGACATTCTTCCCTAGGGACATCCTCAGGGATATATGGATGACACCTCCTATTCCTGGGGGCTGGTGTCACGTGTGTCTGACGCACAGACTCAGAGATGGACGAATGCCAACCAAGCTTGGCATGGAGTGTGGAACATCACGCAAGTCAGGCCCGATTCAGGCCATGTGAACTTGGGCAAGTCACCTCCCCTCTAGGCCATTTTCAGGTGTGTACCTTGAAGGGGTGGCAATGAGAGGAGATGAAGGTGTTCTCATCTATTTCCAAGGCATCCAGCTTCCAGAGGTCTCTGTTATCTGAGGACCATACCCCAGTGCCTCCTGTTGGCATATGTGGTGGGCAGCCTGTGTGGTGAACCCAGTAATTAATCCCTCCTCCTAGAAAGCACATACCCTGTGACCACTGCGTGGCATGAACAGCACAGCCAAGGTGTCTCAGCCACCTTTCATGACAACCAGTCAGTCACTTCCCCACTTTTCATGCTCTCCGTCCAAAAGGGTCCTGATGCAGCCCAGGGCAGTGAACTTGGGAGCCCGTATGTGTTACGGCTTCTACGCATGTATTGTTTCAGACATAAGGGAGTGAGGTTTGGATACACTGAGAAAATGGATACGTTCATCCGTTTTGTTCATGGTTTGGCTTATTTAGGGAACAAATGTTATGGTTAAGATTGCAGAATAGGGACGGAGCTACTAGCTCATGTTCAGCATCCAGCTTTAAACACTTAATAGGCATTTGACTGTGGGTGAGTCACAGACCTTGTTAGCATGGACCTCAGTTTCTCCACCCGTCCCTTGGCCATCATCATAGGATCTTGATTACATGAGGTCACAGAGAGCATTGAAGGAGTTACCCTGGGAAGAAGGCTTGGAAGGCCTGGCACATCACAAGTGCTTCATCTAGTTAGTATAAATCTATTGTTACATTCCTCTACCCTGTGTGTAAGCTCCAGAGGGCACAGAGCTAAGGAGTCAATGCAGAATTTCCAGAACCTCCCACCTAGCCTTAGTCCTGTTAGTAAAATTGGTACCCAGTCCCCACACTCTGATTTAAAATGGCAACCGTTGAGTTTCAGTTTCCCATAATTAAGTTCAGCTTCCCACTCATGACAACAGAACACCTGTGACGCAGACCAATCAAGTCCCACCAGCTAACCCAAATGACTCTGTAGCCGATTAGCTGGTGCCAGTGCCTTAACAGGGTATAAGCCAAAGCTCCCCAGCCCACGCTGCTGCCCTCTCTCTCTCTCTCGTGGGCAGCCACCTCAGTGCCGCTAAATAAATCTCTTGGTTGGATATCCCCTTCTCGGTGTGGTTGTCTCTTCCCTTAAGGAATCCAGCAGTGCTTTTAAGTCCATTTACAGATCACTGGTTGTAACCAATGCAGGGCCTTGTTGCAACCTCCAGGACAAGGGGTGGAGAGGAAATGGCCATTCTCTCCTCCCCTCCATTCCTGGTGTGTAACTGGTCTGGCATCTGGCAAAGTTTCTGCTAGAAGGGGTGGGTAGGGGAAGGAGAGCATCAGCCGTGGCTGGAGGAGTCTGATGGTGCTGAGCCTGGCTAGCGACTGTAAGAGATAAAAGTCTTTCTCCTACCTGCCCTTTCCCTTGACTGATTTCGGTTTTGCAGTCTCATAGGGTGACTTGCCCTGGCCTGGGAACATCTCTCCCTCCAATGCTATATCCGTCATAGTTGGCAGGATCTGGTGAACCTGAAATCGGTCCTCATGGTTCCCTGTTGGTGTGGACTGCTCCTACAGATGGTGTGGAGATACTTAGTCCCCTAGAGGTGGTGGGGATGCTTCTGGGGACCCTTCTAGGGGTGGCAGGGATTCCCCAGGGATTCCCCTGTGGATGGTGAGGCTTCACCTGGAGATGCCACAGTGGGGATGGTGTCTGTGGCAAAGTGCCTCCTGGAGGAGTGGGCCTCTCCCCAGAATCTGGGAAAAATAGGGGTGCTGGAGGCAGTGGAGTCAGCCCCATGTAAAATCAGGGACTCGGAACTGAGTGGCCATGAGGTGGTAGGAAAAGTGGGGTGGTTGTTTCTTGCAGCATTAGAAAGGGTCACTAATGAGAGAAATACCCTCCAGTGGCAAGTGTCCAGGAAGATGAGTTGTGGGGTGGTGTGAGAAGGGAAAGAAAACAGGTCCCACTGCTGAGAGACACAGTGGTGGCACAGGAGGGGACAGCACAGAAACAGGAGATATAGAGAGCCCGTGGGGTGGTGAAGGAAGGGGTGGTGCCTTCAGCCCTGGAGACAGCAGAGGAGACAGCAGGGTAGGAGGAGCCGGGGACAATGACGGGGTGGGACCAAGGACAGGGTTGTTGCTGAGGCTGCAGCCTGAGGCTCCAACCCTCCCATATTGAAGGCCTGTCCACTTTGTTAGGCAAATAAAGATGCAACAACTGGGGTTCCTCACTGAGTGGAGCAGACCCCACCCCACTGTCGAGCACTCCACGCTCCACACCTATACCCAGGCCGAGCTGGAGCCTCTGCGTACATGGCCTTTCCATCTTTGGGGTTTAGGAGTAGAGGGAATTGTTCCGTCTGGGTCAGAAATGAGTAAAGTGGCTTCCCTGAGGACTCACCCATCTCTCTGGCAGAGGATATAAAATGCCCGTGAGCACCAGGGAATGATGTACTTTTGAATTGCCTGACTGCAGCCCTAAGGACAGTTTGGCCTAATCAGGGTGAGTTGCTGTATTTCCCTGCTAGTTGGAAAACATGCAGCACTCCAGCAGGTGCTGGGGAGCTGGGCATGGAAAGTGTCAGCTGTTATGTGGACCGACAGGGCCCCTGTGAGGAGTTGTTCACCACGGGGATGAGGACTATGGTGCTCCCTACAGCTCCTCCATCCTTCTCTGGGTCCCTAGTGACTGTTCTTGCTCCTCCAGGTAGGAAAACCTGTAAGTGAGGTCACTCCTGCTGCTCAGATCTGGTGGAGGCTGAAATCAGAAGATCTCAGAAGGTAATATGGTCTGCGGCTGTAAGAAGAGGTTTACAGGGCCCTGTGAAGGTCTCGAGGACCCAGATTATGAGTTGATTTGATAAAGGAGGGGGCAGTGAAAGAAATACTCCATGGAGAGCCTAGTAGAATCTTCCTAGAAAACAGGGGTGAATTCCTCTGCAACTTATGCAACAAGGAAATTTTCCTAAGGCTTAAAATGCAGAAGTAGTGAGATGAAAGATGAATAAACCTGATCACATTAAAAAAGTGTGCATGGCAAAAACACCATAAGCAAAGTATAACAAACTGGGGGGAAAATTATAGACAAAGGGTTATTCTCCCATAAATAGCTTCCTAACCAAAGAAGGAAAAAGCCACAAATCTACAGAAACATGGACTAGAGAAATGAGCAGGCAAGGCACAGAAAATGAAACCCAAATGGTCCTTGAAACATTTGAAGAGCCCCAACCTTGTCTTTCACAAGAAAAGTGCAAACTACAACTCACTGAGGTGGCCTTTCTCTCGTAGCACATTGACAAACGCCAAAACGTTCAACAACATATTCTGTGGGGAAATTCATTGTTGGTGGGAATGCAAAATGGTAGAATTCCTGTGGCAGGGAGTTTGGTGATCTGGCACATGCAAATTGCATATGCATTTATTCACTGACTCAGATTTCCCACTTTTAGGTATCTACCCAGAGATAACATGGCAAAAATAGGAAAAGATGCGCATACACACAATGCTATTACTGCAGCACTAAGAGCTCAACAAGATTGAACTGCCCATCAGTATAGGTCTGGTTGAATTAATTACATTTATAAAATGGAGAGGTATTCAACTTTTTAAAAGGAAGAAGAAATATTTCTATATCCTACTACTACTACATAGTTATTTCTGGATTATAGTGATAAGTGGAAAATGCAAGTGGAGAAATGTTAACATACCATCTGTGTGATAAAGGTGATTTATGTGAATATATATATATACACACACATTTTTCATCTCTTAATTTTTAATAATTTTATTGAGGGACATACAATGTACAAATCTTAGTGTAGCTTGAATTTTAATACATATATATTTTTCTATGTATATGTATATTTTTCTATAAATACACATAAATTTATATGTTTTTAAATGGAATGACAAACCATAGGAAGGAAGGAAAGGTTACTGATAGGGGACAGAAGAACGAGGTTGAGAGAATAGACATAGAAGCTAATCTTCTCTGACTACTTTGATAGATTTGATTTTGAAATCAGGTAAATAGTTTATATACTTATAAACAAATTAAATTTAAAAAGGAAAAAAGAAATCCATAAAAATTGAATCAATGAACAAATGGGTCTAATTTTATATTAAGTTGGTGGTATAATGCACAGAAGTGAGCTACTTTAAGGGACTTTAATTCACAATAATTTGACTATGTGTCCATAGTAATAGATCCTAAGAACAAAAAGGGAAGTTCCAAAAAGAAGAAAAAAAATCTGTTTTCAGTCATCCTATTGTTGATGATAGTGTTGGTATTATTATTTTGAGATAGTTACGCATGTATTGTAAGGTGAAGCAAACCAGTAATTACAGTGGTGTCACTAAGAAACTGGATTTGAGCATGGGAAAAAGGAGATACAGATACGTGATTGTAAAACAATTCTAGGTAAAAAACTAGCCATTCTGAATTTAATTTGGATGTATACATCTGAATTATGTATTTTATCTTTTTAAAATCTATTTCTCAATTTTATCCTCTGGAAAGACCAACAGTGATCATCCCACTAAGAGTGGGCACTCCTAGCATCCAGAGTGTGGCATTTAAATACCAGTTCCTACTAAAAGAAACTAGAATTCATTTGTCTGGCCTTTCCTAATCAAATTGTACCTCATCATAAGCAAATAGTCAATGAGGGGAAATTTCTCTTTGTAGAAGTAGTCGAGTTAATAAATGAAGAATGATAGGATGTCATAATTTTGCAGCACCTAATTAATGGCTCCAGACAGTGATCACCAACAGCTTCTAACATCACCAAAAAAGTGTGCCTCTTTGCCAAAAAAGTCCAACAAGCATTAGATTTTAACCAGCAACTTACAGGAAATACAGAGAACAGAGGAGCATGTTAAATCACCCCTTCGGGGTATGATCCGCAAAAGCAGAACTTCAGGTTTCTGTAAACAAATAAATCACAAGGGGAATAAAGCTGATGAGCGAGAACCCAGAGGTTTTTAAAAAGAGATCTAAGAGCCAATTGCAGTGTATGGCTCTTAACTGGATCATGATTCAAAAGAAATGTAAGATGGTCAAAAACAATCAGGAAAATCTGAATACTGGTTTGGATATTTAATGACTTTAGAGGGTGGTAGTAGGTGGGGTATAGATGAAAACGATTGATCATGGGTTGATAACTGTTGAAACTGGGAGATGAGTACATGAAGAATCATACTCTTCTGTCTACTTTCACTTATGTACAGAATTTTCCATAATACACGATTGTTTTTGAAAGCCTACACTGGATATCAAAAGCTGAATATTATCTTCCTCCTCTTTGCATTCCTCTTACAGCAATCCTGACCCTCCCAGGGGCAAATGAGTGGTCAGAAACCACAGGGAATTGTAATAGAGACAGCAACTGGCATATTTCCAAAAATACGATCTTCATTTCAGAAGATTTAATTCTGATGGAAGATGATAAGTTCTATTTTACATGTGTTGAATTTGAGAGTCCCAGTTCTAGCAGGGGTTGAAAATGCAAGGCTTTGGACTGGAGGAAGGGCAGAAACTTCTGGAATCAGTTGACATCGCCAGCAGAAAAGAAAATAAGAAGAGAAAGACTAGGACTTGGGATAGAGCGTTTTCCTTCCTCCTTTCATTCCATTCACTCATAAATGGGGGCAGAAAGATGAAAGGCGGGGCTTACTGAAGAAGAAAGGCACTTAAAGGTATGAAAGCATTAAGTTCTGAAATCAAGGTATGCAAGAGGCACAGTGGATGCACAGAAGACCTTTCAAGCTTGCCTGAAGAAATCAAAAGAAATGCTCATGTTTAGGGGGCCAGGGAAAAAAGGGATCATGTCTCAGTCCTGGCTTATGAAACTACTGGGGTACTTTTGTGGAGATGTTTCTCTTCCTGTTAAAAGGAAAGTCCTTTTCTGCCTACTTCCTACCTTGCTGCTTTCTGCTTTTAAATGCTGTGTAAGGCTGTGATATTTTGACAAACTGCAGCCATCTTGGGACGAGTGGCGCACAACCCTCAGGATAAAAAAGATACTGAGAGTGTTTGAAGGTGCCTGGGCTCTTGATGACATTGCAGAAGTACTAACCAAGTCCTGAACAGTTTTTACAGTGAAGCAAGCCACTGTTAAGCTGAACACTCTATTACTTGCAATGACATGAACCCCCCAGTGGATCTAGTCTTTTCTCTGCCAAACCATGAATTACTTGGAGAAGCAATGTAGCCTAATAGTTCCAGAAGACTTGCGGTAATGTTTATGAGACTAGTAATGGTACCAAATGAAAGACTGGTGTAGGCAGAAGCCAGACTCTACAGGAACAAGGGTCATAGATGTTAGCTTCTAAGACACCCCCAAACCCCTGAAGACGAGTACAAGTGGGGGTCTCAACTTGAGACTGAGCTCTGTTTCCAGGGCTCGAAAAACCACTCATCCTTTCTAAGCTATAGTTCCCCAATTTTCAAAATTACTTAGAAATTAATAGTTATCTCAGAGGGCTGCTGTCAGTCAAACCCGATCATTTGTCTTGAGCACAGCACTCAACAGAATGTTAACTACTAAAATTTATGTATTCAACAGAATTACTGAACAGCCCCTGATACCAGGCTCTGAGCTGGGTGTGTGGATTCACACTGGCAAGTAAAACCAGCACGGCTTACTTGTCTTCACAACCCTTTTATTAATGCCACCAAAGGACTAGTGAATGCAGTGGGTGGAAGTTCCTATGTGAGAAACCTCAGAAAGTGCTGATCACTTACAGGTTTGGTAAAACACACCCATAGTGTAAAGCCAGAATGATATTTTAAGTTTGCATTAAGAAACATAAGTACCAGGTGATAGAGCAATGTGGTTAACTCTACAAAATATAATCAGAATGTTCCTCGGTGAATGCCGAGTCCCCCCAGAATTCCTGCCTTGCCAGAACCCCGGAACGTGGCCTTATTTGGAAATGGAGTCTTGGCGGATGCACTTAGTGAAGTTACGGTGAGGTCATACTGGATTACAGCGTACCCTGAATCCGGTATTTGTGTCTTTATAAGAAGAGGAAAGGGCAGACAGAGAGACAGAAGAGAAACAGGCAGAGACAGGAGGCCATGTAAGGGTGGAGGCTGATTTGGAGTGTCTCAGCTCCAAGCCAAGGAACCCCTGGAATCACCAGAAACTGGAAGAGGCAGGTGGGCCTCGCTCCCTCAGATGGAGCCCAGCCATGCTGACGCCTGGATGTCTGACTGCTAGTCTCCAGAACTGTGAGAGGACAAATTCCTGTTGTTTGAAGCGAAACAACAGAAGAAGTATTAATTTTGAAGTAATTTAGAAAATTCGGAACTGTAGCTGAGTAAGGATGAGTGGTTTATCGAGCCCTGGAAACAGAGCTTGGTCTCAAGTTCAGACCCCCTTTTATACTCGTTTTTGTTTGGGATCGTTTGTTATGGTAGCTGCAGGAATCTAATGTATGGGGCAAGGTGGCTGTTCAGTGTCATGGCCTGTGGTTCCTGTTCTGGAAGCCCAGCTAGTCAGCTTCCTCATGAGGTTCTCTCCTCCGAAGCCACCCTCCTGTTGGCTGAGTGTGGCACCTTCTCCCTGCACAGAGCTGGGACCTCACCTGCCTTTCCGAGGACTTCAGATTTATCATTCCTATTGCTCACTCCATATTTCTTACAGAGTTCCTCAAATCAGTGTGCTTTCAATACATCTCCAGTCATGCATTCCCAGAACTACAGGAGTTTCTCAGATGGCAGTTCTCCCCAATTGCTTTTAGATTCTTTTTATTCCACTCAGAATTCTGGTGGTGTCCTGCCTATATCATCTGGTACTGGTCACATGTGCTGTAAGCATACAAGAGGTGTCCTTCAGAAGAGGCAGGGTTCCAGGGAGTGGCTGGGTGGTGGGCAGAATAAGTCGGCTGCTGAATAAGGAGTTTGCCATCCATCATTTTTGCTTTTATTAGCTAAACAATGGCCAAGAGACTTAGCCAAACTCTTTTGCAGGAAGACAGTAACTCTGTCAGTTTCAGTTCTTCCACTTCTGATTTTTGGGTTTAAAAATAGTGTCCCCAGAATGTTGGGACCAAGTAGCAATGAACTTGTCAGAATGATTCTGAGTTTCCAGAAGTTTCTCATTCCTTTTTGTCCATGAGCTTGCAAAAAGGCCCATTTATGAGAATGTGACCTTTTATTTGTGAAATTGAAATAAGTGATAAGCACGAGCATAGCATACTAGTAAACAGCAGGCAGACAACAGCCAGCTGGAGGACACATGACACCTCCCTGGGCTGCCTCCCACCCCTATTGGGGCGCACACTGGCCACCAACATGGCCTTAGCAAGACACATGTATCCTGACCCATAGTATGTGCTCGAAACAAACTTGGTTTCCTCTCCCATTGTCCTGTTAAAGTATTCAGTCAAGGTGATTGTTCCTCGGCCTTGGGTGGAAAATTGGGCAGACTCGTGCCTTCCCTGCTCACTCTTAGATGAAAGGCAGTCTGTGGTCACTATAGGTTCTCAGAAATGAGAATGCCAAGCCTAACGTGAATCAAATGCCTTCACTCAAAGTCAAGATTCCCTCTTTCACGCCTATGCCCATGCTAAAGAAGGCAGGTAGCCTGCTTTGATGGGGTGTGCCTGGCCTGTGATTTTGGTTATCGGTCACCATCAGGGAAGAGAAGGGTGACAGAGGACAGGTTGCTTGCTGGTGATGGAGAATGGGAGGCTAAGGGAGGGGACAGAGCCACTGGCAGCGGTGCTCCATACAGCCTCGGGAAGGAAGCCCTGTGTCCTACAGCCTGTAGTTAGGGCCGAATCACAGTGACCGTGCTGTCCCGCTTGGCCCCAAAGCAGAGCAGATGGCGGCAGAGAAGAGCAGCAGGGAGAGACCGCATCCTTGAGCTGCCACGGGGCCCTCCCTCTGGGGGCCGCAACAGGATGAAGAGACGAGGCACTCATGTCAGGTGCAAATCCAAGGGGGCCCCAAACATACAGCAGTCAAGATAAATCATCTTTTTAAAATTTTTATTTTGGTATCATTAATGTACAATTATTTTTACTAGGCTCTCCCCCTCACCATGTCCCCCACACATACCCCTTCATAGTCAGTGTCCATCAGCAAAGTAAGATGATGCTGTAAAATCACTACTTGTCTTCTCTGTGTTGCACAGCCCTCCCCATGCCTGCCCCACACTATACATGGTAGTAATGCCACCTTTCTTTTTCCCTGCCCTTATCCCTCCCTTCCCACCCACCCTCCCCAGTCCCTTTCCCTTTGGTAACTGTTAGTCCATTCTTGGGTTCTGTGATTCTGCTGCTGTTTTGTTCCTTCAGTTTTCCTTTGTTCTTATACTTCACATGTGAGTGAAATCATTTGGTACTTGTCTTTCTCCACCTGGCTTATTTCACTGAGCATAATACCCTCTAGCTCCGTCCATGTTGTTACAAATGGTAGGATCTGTTTTTTTCTTATGGCTGAGTAATATTGCGTTGTGTATATGTACCACATCTTCTTTATCCATTCATTTACTGATGGACATTGAGGTTGCTTCCATATCTTGGCTATTGTAAATAGTGCAGCGATAAACATAGGGGGGCATCTGTCTTTTTCAAACTGGAGTGCTTCATTCTTAGGGTAAATTCCTAGAAGTGGAATTCCTGGGTTGAATGTAAGTCTATTTTGAGCATTTTGAGGAACCTCCATACTGCTTTCCACAATGGTTGAACTAATTTACATTCCCACCAGCAGTGTAGGAGGGTTCCCCTTTCTCCACAACCTTGCCATCATTTGTTGTTGTTGGTCTTTTCAATGATGGCAATCCTTACTGGTGTGAGTTGATATCTCATTGTGGTTTTAATTTGCATTTCTCTGATGACAAGCGATGTGGAGCATCTTTTCATGTGTCTGTTGGCCATCTGAATTTCTTCTTTAGAGAACTGTCTATTCAGCTCCTCTGCCTATTTTCTAATTGGATTATTTGCTTTTTGTTTGTTGAGATGTGTGACCTCTTAATATATTTTGGATGTTAACCCTTTATGGGATCTGTCATTTATGAATATATTCTCCCATACTGTAGGATACCTTTTTGTTCTATTGATGGTGACCTTTGCTGTACAGAAGCTTTTCAGCTTGATATAGTCCCACATGTTCATTTTTGCTTTTGTTTCCTTTGCCTGGGGAGATATGTCCATGAAGAAGTCACTCATGTTTATGTCCATGAGATTTTTGCCTATGTTTTTTTCTAAGAGTTTTATAGTTTCATGACTTACAATCAGGTCTTTGATCCATTTCGGATTTACTTTTGTATATGGGGTTAGACAGTGATCCAGTTTCATTCTTTTACATGTAGCTGTCCAGTTTTGCTAACACCATGTGTTGAAGAGACTGTCATTTCTTCATTGTATGTCCATAGCTCCTTTATCATATATTAATTGGCCATATATGTTTGGGTTAAAATCTATACTCTCTATTCTGTTCCACTGGTCTGTGGCTCTCTTCTTGTGCCAGTACCAAATTGTCTTGATTACTGTGGCTTTGTAGTAGAGCTTGAAGTTGGGGAGCGAGATCCGCCCCACTTTATTCTTCCTTCTCATGATTGCTTTGGCTATTCGGGGTCTTTGGTGGTTCCATATGAATTTTTGACCTATTTGTTCCAGTTCATTGAAGAATGCTGTTGGTAATTTGATAGGGATTGCATCAAATTTGTATATTGCTTTGAGAAGGATGGCAATTTGCATGATATTAATTCTTCCTAGCCAGGAGCATGGGATGAGTTTCCATTTGTTAGTGTCCTCATTAATTTCTCTTAAGAGTGTCTTGTAGTTTTCAGGGTATAGGTCTTTCACTTCCTTGGTTAGGTTTATTCCTAGGTATTTTATTCTTTTTGATACAATTGTGAATGGAATTGTTTTCCTGATTTCTCTTTCTATTAGTTCATTGTTAGTGTATAGGAAAGCCACAGATTTCTGTGTGTTAATTTTGTATCCTGCAACTTTGCTGAATTCTGATATTAGTTCTAGTAGTTTTGGAGTGGATTCTTTAGGGATTTTTATGTACAGTATCATATCATCTGCAAATAGTGACAGTTTAACTTCTACTTTACCAATCTGGATTCCTTGTATTTCTTTGTTTTGTCTAATTGCCGTGGCTAGGACCTCCAGTACTATGTTGAATAACAGTAGAGAGAGTGGGCATCCCTCTCTTGTTCCTGATCTCAGAGGAAAAGCTTTCAGCCTCTCGCTCTTCAGTATGATGTCAGCTGTGGGTTTATCATATATGGCCTTTATTATGTTGCGGTACCTGCCCTCTATGCCTATTTTGTTGAGAGTTTATCATGAATGAATATTGAATTTTGTCGAATGCTTTTTCAGCATCTACGGAGATGATCTTGTGGTTTTTGTCCTTGTTCTTGTTGATGTGGTGGATGATGCTGATGGATTTTCAAATGTTGTACCATCCTTGCATCCTTGGGATGAATCCCAGTTGGTCATGGTGTATGATCCTTTTGATGTATTTTTGAATTCGGTTTGCTAATATCTTGTTGAGTATTTTTGCATCTACATTCATCAGGGATATTGGTCTGTAGTGTTCTCTTTTGGTGGGGTCTTTGCCTGGTTTGGGTATTAGGGTGATGCTGGCTTCATTGAATGAGTTTGGGAGTATTCCCTCATCTTCTATTTTTTGAAATACTTTAAGGAGAATGGGTATTATGTCTTCTCTGTATGTTTGATAAAATTCTGAGGTAAATCCATCTGGCCCGGGAGTTTTGTTCTTGGGTAGTTTTTTGATTACCGCTTCAATTTCATTGCAGGTAATTGCTCTGTTTAGATTTTCTGTTAATTTCTGGGTTAGTCTTGGAAGGTTGTATTTTTCTAGGAAATTGTCCATTTCTCCTATGTTTTCCAGCTTGTTAGCATATATGTTTTCCTAGTATTCTTTAATAATTCTTTGCATTTTTGTGGCGTCCGTAGTGATTTTTCCTTTCTCGTTTCTGATTCTGTTGATGTGTGTTGACTCTCTTCTTCTCTTAATAAGTCTGGCTAGAGGCTTATCTATTTTGTTTATTTTCTCAAAGAACCAGCTCTTGGTTTTAATGATTTTTTCTATTGTTTTATTCTTCTCAATTTTATTTATTTCTTCTCTGATCTTTATTATGTCCCTCCTTCTGCTGTCCTTAGGCCTCATTTGTTCTTTTTCCAATTTCGATAATTGTGACATTAGACCATTCATTTGGAATTGTTCTTCCTTCTTTAAATATGCCTGGATTGCTATATACTTTCCTCTTAAGACTGCTTTTTTTTGCATCCCACAGAAGTTGTGGCTTTGTGTTGTTGTTGTCATTTGTTTCCATATATTGCTGGATCTCCATTTTAATGTGGTCATTGATACATTGATTATTTAGAAGCATGTTGTTAAGCCTCTATGTGCTTGTGAGTCTTTTTGCTTTCTTTGTACAATTTATTTCTAGTTTTATACCTTTGTGGTCTGAGAAGTTGGTTGGTAGGATTTCATTCTTTTGGAATTTACTGAGGCTCTTTTTGTGGCCTAGTATGTGGTCTATTCTGGAGAATGTTCCATGTGCACTTGAGAAGAAATGTATCCTGTTGCTTTTGGATGTAGAGTTCTATAGATGTCTCTTAGGTCCATCTGTTCTAGTGTGTTGTTCAGTGCCTCTGTGTCCTTATTTTCTGTCTGGTGGATCTGTCCTTTGGGGTGAGTGGTGTGTTAACATCTCCCAATGAATGCATTGCATTCTCTTTCCTCCTTTAATTCTGTTAGTATTTGTTTCACATATATTGGTGCTCCTGTATTGGGTGCATATATGTTTATAATGGTTATATCCTCTTGTTGGACTGACCCCTTTGTCATTATGTAATGTCCTTCTTTATCTGTTACTTTCTTTGTTTTGAAGTCTATTTTGTCTGATACTAGTGTTGCAACACCTGCTTTTTTCTCCCTGTTGTTTGCATGAAATATCTTTTTCCATCCCTTGACTTTGAATCTGTGCATGTCTTTGGGTTTGAGGTGAGTAAGCTTGTAAGCAGCATACAGATGGGTCTTACTTTTTTATCCATTCTATTACTCTGTGTCTTTTGATTGGTGCATTCTGGCCATTTACATTTAGGGTGCATATTGAAATATATGTACTTATTCCCATTGTTGACTTTACATTTGTGGTTACCAAATGTTCAAGGGTAGCTTATTTACTATCTTAACTGTCTAACTTAACTCACTTATTAAGCTATTATAAACACAGTCTGATGATTATTCCTCTCCCTTCTTATTCCTCCTCCTCCATTCTTCATATGTTGGGTGTTTTGTTCTGTGCTCTTTTTAGAAGTGCTCCCATCTAGAGCAGTCCCTCTAAGATACCCTGTAGAGGTGGTTTGTGGGAGACAAATTCCCTCAACTTTTGCTTGTCTGGAAATTGTTTAATCCCTCCTTCATATTTAAATGATAATCGTGCTGGATACAGTATCCTTGGTTCAAGGCCCTTCTGTTTCATTGCATTAAATATACCATGCCATTCTCTTCTGGCCTGTAAGGTTTCTGTTGAGAAGTCTGATGATAGCCTGATGGGTTTTCCTTTGTAGGTGACCTTTTTTCTCTGACTGCCTTTAATACTCTGTCCTTGTCCTTGAGCTTTGCCATTTTAATTATTATGTGTCTTGGTGTTGTTCTCCTTGGGTCTCTTCTGTTGGAAGTTCTGTGTGCCTTTGTAGTCTGAGCAACTATTTCTTCCCCCAGTTTGGGGAAGTTCTCAGCAATTATTTCTTCAAAGACACTTTCTACCCCTTTTTCTCTCTCTTCTTCTGGTACCCCTATAATGCGGATATTGTTTCCTTTGTTCCTTTTCGATTGGTCACACAGTTCTCTCAATATTGTTTCATTCCTGGAGATCCTTTTATCTCTCTCTGTGTCAGCTTCAATGCGTTTCTGTTCTCTGGTTCCTGTTTCATCAATGGCCTCTTGCATCTTATCCATTCTGCTTATAAATCCTTCCAGAGATTGTTTCATTTCTGTAATCTCCATCCGGACATCATCCCTTAGCTCTTGTATATTTCTCTGCAGCTCTGTCAGCATGTTTATGATTTTTATTTTGAATTCTTTTTCAAGGAGACTGGTTAGGTCTGTCTCTGCAGATCCTCTCTCAGGGGTTCTCTGAACTATCTTGGAGTGGACTAAATTTTTTGCCTTTTCATGGTGATAGTGTTGGGTGTAGGCATGTTGCGGGTGTGTCAGCTTGGAGAAGAAAGTCCTTTCCTGCTTGCTGGATGCCTTGCCCTTCTCCGCTGCCTGTGTCTGTTACCCGCACTCCTGGATCAGCCACTGGGTTAATACCCTAAGCTGCTGTGGGCGGGGTCTCCGTCAGAGCAGCGCAGAGCCCTGTGGGGAGTGGCAGGCATGCCAGGCGCACTCCTTCATGATAGCGGTGCCCCTTCCATGCAGCTGTGTCCCAGCAGCGACCTTTGTGTCTGGCCTGGGCAACTGTGTGTCGTGCTGGGATTCTGGTCAGCTGCTGGGGGCGTGGCTGCTCCCTCTGGTACCGCTGCAGGTGTGTGCATGCCTTTCCCATGCCTCTCTGGCTTTTCCGCCGCTGGTACGTGCTGGCCACTCCCGGGTCGCTTGGTCGCCGCTGCTGCGGGCTCATGCAGTCCTCTCCCAGGCTCCTCTGGCGCCACTGCCACCGGTGCATGCGGGCTGGTCCCGGGCTGCTCAGTCACCGCCGCAGCAGGATTGCATGAGCCACTCCCGGTAACTCTGGTAACCCTGTACTGGGGAGACTCTGCACTTGTGGAAAGGGGAATATCTCAACATTTTGAAACTTGAATTCAGGGTCAGGTTGACATTGTTATCTGGGGATCAAAGCCTTATCGTGCCTCCCAGGTAGAATGGGGTATATGGGCTCTTGGCCACGTTCAGCTCACAGAAGGTCCTGAACGCACTCAGTGGCCATTTCCTTATTTCCCGAATACTTAATTAGAATGGACACACTTGTAAGTAATCCTTGGGTCAAAAACAAAATCACAAGGGAACTTAGGAAATATTTCAAATTGAATGATAATGAACATAAAACACATCAAAATCATGAGATGCAACTAACAATGCTTAGAGGGAAATTTCTAGCTTCCAATGCTTGTATCAGAAAAGAAGAAAAGCTTTAGTGGGACGGATACTTGGAACTCAGTAACACCCCCATATTGCTTTCTTGACTTGTGGTTAAGAGCCATCATATGGGATGACTAACTGGAAGCCTCAGAAATTGTCCTACATCCTGGCCAAGAGAGTAAATGAAATACAATTTTGCAATCTAGGGTTATTTTAGATATTAATGCCTCCCTCCAAACTTAAAAAAGTCGAAAGTGGTTATCTTGTCAAATCCCCATTTAGTTCACCAGTCTTACCTACAAAAATGAAATGGTCCCTGGCAGATGATGGCATCTGCAAGTGGTAGATGCGATCAAGCAGTTGTGTCAATTTCAGTTGCTACAGCAGGTGTATTTTCACTAGAGCAGATTAACACAGCCTTTGATAAATGATGTGTACCCATTAGCATGGTGAAATTCTTCTCACCCTTATCAAGAAAAAGGATCAGAACCAGTTTTCATTTATGTGGACTGGACAGCAGTGTACATTTATGGTCTTGCCACAGGACTATGCTCACTCTCCATCTGTCATTATATAGTCTGAAGAGACTTAGATTATTTGGACATTCTGCAGAACTTCACATTGGTCCATTGTGTTGGATGTGATTTTGTTACTTAGAATGAGAAATAAGTGGCAAACATGTGGAAAGACATGTGTGTTCCAGGGATGGAGATAAACCCTATTTATCTCCATTGGAGAATGAAGTCAGTAAGCCAAGAGAAGCATAGAAAAGCAGAACGAAAAGGCAGAGGAAGAGGGAGAATGTGAGGGAGCACTTGAGCATGCCTTGCCTACTCTTGGAATTTCCAATTTGTGAGTCAGAAATGCTCTTTTTGTCTTAAGCTGGATTGAGTTGAAGTTTTGTCACATGCAGTCATTGATGCTCACTCACAGCCTGCAAAAATGAATTCATTTTCATAGCACTAAATCAGGGCACATTCTGGCCTTTCTTCTTTGTGGCATATGCCTCTTAGAGAGACTACAGCATTCTCACGTGAGGAAGACAAATGCCCCTTTCCCTCCACTTCACCAAGTTACAGAGAAAAGAAAGTTAAGCATTCTCCTTAATGCGGATCATATGGTTTTATTTTTTTTAGACTAGGAGAAATGTCAGTAGACCACTGGCTCTATTACCTGATTATTAGCAAACGTTATTTCAGAGCAATTGTTCCAACCAGTAATAGTTGTTTTAGTAAGCATTATTCTATATCCGAAATTGTGTGGCTTAAGCAACTGAGCGAATCAACTTAATTTAATTACATAGGTGTGTGCACCATTTATTTAAAGGGTTCATCAGAAAGATACAATTCTTACATTTAGATGCATTATAAGTACAGAGATTTCTTTCTGTTTTACAGAAATGGGCACTTGGCAATACTTGCTGTAAAAGTTTTCTGGGTTAAAATTATTGTGGCCAGTCTCTATGGCAATAACCAGTTAGCAGTAGCAGTGAAAAAAGTTCTGGTCACAATAGCAATAAAAGGGAGAGAGTGTCTGTGAATAACTCTAAAATAAAATGTGTGAATCTGTGGAGAAAATTATAAAACTCAGCTGAGAGATATAAAAGAATTTGAATAATGTAGGCATGAAATGTTCTTGAAGAGAAGCATGATGAATGTGAAAATGTCCATTTTTCCTAAATTTGCTTATAGTTTTAATCACAATAAAAATTCCAACAGGATTTTTTTCTTGTGGAAATTATGAAAATATTTTTAAAAATCACTTTGAAGAACAAATAGGTGAAATGTAACAGCACTGAAAAAGTGCTGAAAGAAAAAATATAATGAGGTAGAAACAAACCTTCCTGGATTTTATTTAAAATATTTATTACCAGTTGTTAGAAAGCTATAGCAGTTATATCTGCACATTACTGGTAGCTAAGTGAATAGATCATTTAGGAAAATAATTTGATATAAATAGGGTTTCATATCTGATGAAGGAGGCAAAACAAATAAATAATAAAAGGTGGGCTTATTTAATAATTCTAAAATAATTAGAAAATTGTTTAGAATTCTTTCTCTTACTAAATGCTCACTTGTTTTCTGCTGAATTATAACACTAAATGTCAAAATCAACAAAACATGAAAATGACAGAAATATAGGGGAATATTCATCTGACCCAGGGGTGGGAAAGGGTTTTTTAGCCCAGAAGCAATGAAAGAGAAAAATGATAAACTTGACTTCTTACATAAAAATAATTAAAAAACCCACTTCTTTTAAAAATGTAAAAATGAAATACAAAGTAAAAAGCATGTTACACATTGGGAAGGTATTTTTAACAGATATCTAAGGGAATATTATACTGAGCATATAAAGAAGTCATGCAAATGAATAAAAAAAATATTAAGACCCAAATTCAGGAAAGGAGGAAAAGATGTGAACAGTTTCAGAGAATTTTCTAAGAAACATTAGAAAACCTTTCCTCAAAAATAATGAAGTTAATATAGAATAGAACAATGGGATACTGCTTTATATATGTAGTTATTGAACAACCCATGTGTAATGTTCGGTCACACTTGCTCAGAGTTTAAGTTGTAGTTACATGCCTGCAATTGTATTTAGATATATAATTTATTTAAAGCCCCCAAACTATTAATATTATTTGACTTGGCACTTCTAGTTCTGAGAATCTTTTCTAAGGAAATGATCCAAAATGCATATTACAAGATATATTAATTTTAGTGTTATTTTTAATTGAATGATTATATACATCCAATGAAACAATTTAAATATCTAATGAGTGGAAAATTATTAGTGTAAATTGTGTTGGATCCATATAGTGAGCTGATGAGCAGCCATTTAAAATCATGGTTACAAAGATTTCTTAGTGCTTGTTGTTACAATGAATACACACATTTAAATGTGTAGTTTCAATGATATAATCATGGAAATGCACCAAAACTTGAGCTCTGGTAATCTTTTCATGATTGGATTAGGACTAATTTCTAAAAATTCTTTTATCTGTATATACCATGAGCATCTTATCAACAATTAACTTTTCTGTTTTCTCAGCTGTGAACTCACCAGGTGCCTAGCTTGTGAAAATGGCTGGAGCTTTCTGTTTTGGAGGTCTGGGATTTTATGGTCCCAGGATAGATTTAAGGGGCTTTGGGTTTACAAAGAAAACCTCCAAACTACCAAACAAGAAAAGCAGGTTTCTGGAGGCAAGGGTGAAAATGGAGAGGGCTTGTAGAACTGAAATGGGGTGTGGAGTTGGGAAAGGGCTGAGCCCTGGGGGAGAGGTGGGCAGGATGGAAGGCAGAGTGGTAGGTTCCCCGAGAGGGGTGGCTGCACTGTGTTGCCCCTTAGCACTTAGAGATGAAAGGTCCTGGGGAAAGAAGGTTGACATATAAGGGGAGTTGACCGTGGGAACCTTACCATAGGAACCACATGGTAAGGAATGTACTACACCTCATGGGCTGAATTCTGTGCTTTAAGAATAGAAGGTGGACTCAAATATTTTTAGGCCAGGGCCATCCCATAGTTAATGGTGCTTGCTGGTAATAAGGACACTCCTCTAATTTTCTTTTCTTATAATCATTGCACATCTTTGCATAGTCTTTAGAATGGGCTATGGCTGCTGTAGAGTGGACTCCTAGAGGGAGAAGACAGGTGGACAGTGGGCTGTGGGTATTTCGCTTCATCCCTTTATGGAGAAGATGGACCTCTTACGTAAGGAGGAAGAGTCTAATTGCAAATAGCTGTTTCATTATTTTTAAAAAGTCATTTAATATTTTTAGTACACAAAATTAGATGGCAACAAGTGCTTCAGACAAAAATTTCACAAGTTAAAGTGTGTGCACGTGTGTGTGTGTGTGTGTGCATGTTTGTGCACACTCATGCACCTTGGCAGAAAGGTGGGAAATGTTTGCCCTGTTATATAAATTGGCAGGGGAAGTATATTAATCAGGAGATGCTGGAACAGTGTCTTGGAAGGATTATTCTGAAGAGACAATATGAAGGCAAGGATAGAAGCCAGGTCAGTTAGGAGGCTTTCAACGTATTTTAGGAGAGAGATATGGTGGTGTCTTGGAATAGAATGGTAGTGGTGGAGTAGGCAAATAAGTGGGTATAGGGTATATTGTGAGTATAGATACACCAACAGAATTTGCTAATACGTTTATTATGGTGTGTGAGAGAAAGAGAGAAGTCCAGATTGACTCCAAGATACTTAGAAATTTTTATTTAAAATTTTTTTCAGTTTTATTGAGATATAATTAACAAAACCATTGTAAGTTTAAGGTGATTTGGTATGTGTATATATTGTGAAATGATTACCACATTAAGTCAGGTAATATCCATTACCTCGGGTAGTTAAAATTTTTTTTTCTTGTGATGAGAATTTTTAAGATCTACCCTCTTCACAACTTTCAAATATACTACAATACAGTATTGTTAACTATAGTCATCCTGTGGTACATTATATTCCCATAACTTATTTATCCTGTGACTACAAGTTTGTACCTTTTGACCCCTTTCACCCAGTTCTCACACCCCTCAGCACCTCTCTCCCGCCCCCCACCCCATTGACAACCAGCAGCCTTATCTCTGTTTCTATGAATTTGGTTTTTTCAGATTCTACATGTAAGTGAAATCATCTGGTATTTGCCTTCCTCTGTCCATGTTATTTTATTTAGCATAATGCCTTCAGGGTCCATCCATGTTGTCACAAATGGAAGTTTCCAGGCTCCAATACTCTATTAAATGGCTAAACTGGAAAAGGAGGTGAGAACCCATGGAAATAGTTACCATGGAGACATCCGTGTTCCGGGAATGATAGACTGACTGGACCTCATTGTGACCCGGAGCCTGCACAGGAGATGGGCTGGTGACCAAAGCAGACTTTCTCTCCAGGGCTTTGAGAAGCAGCCTCTCCTCAAGAGAAGGAGTCAGATAGCTTCCCAGAGAGAATTCAAAATGTACTCAACTTCCTTTGTCTAGCCTGCTCTTTTTCTGTACATTTTCTACAGAAAAAGGTTAATAGGAGATCAAGACTGACAGGACGAGGGAAGAATGGTGGTAGAGCATTGACTGTGTGGCTGGTAGGGGAACAGGCAGGAATAAGCGCGGCTGGGGAAGAACTGGGGAGAAGAAAACGTGCCTCCGAAGGAAGGAAATGGTTAAAAAGCTAAGGATGAAAGTGCTGTTGGACCAAAGACATTAACTTATCTTTCTGCCTTTCCAGTGCCCCCTAAATTGATAGTAGAATAAGTCATACCATAAAATTTTAGAGAATTGGAGAAGAGGCAATGCTGGATGGGAGATGTCAACACATTTTTTTTTGAAGATTGAAAGCAAAACAGAGGAAGATGGGAACCAAGTGGTGCTGATGAGAATTTAGACCTATTCAGAGTTTAAGTGCAATAGGTACACAGAGGGTGGGTTGAGTCATGGGGGATGATCTGAAATTCCTATGGTCTGCAGTCTGAACCCCATCCCCTTCCCTACCTGAGAAGCCTGACCTGAACAGATTTTATATATACAGATTTTTATACACATAAATATACATATATAAACATATGTATATATGTATGTGTGTGTATATGTATATATATATATACATATATATATATAGCTTTTTGTCTCTCTTATACATTTATCATGTTCTCCCCAAATTTATGTTTGATTTCTTTTATCCTTCCTATATTCTGTTTTCCTTATGGAGCTTTTCATAGGGATTATTCTTATCTTAGGGTCCTTTTTGAGAGATGCTTTTATGGAAGGGGCCTTTTGATTAGCATTTTCATGGTATACAAATCTACATCCTGTGCCCACAGACATCTCTCCAAATCTTCTTTTTACATTAATTTTCCCATCTAGTTGCTTATAAGTCCCTCACCATCTGGCCAAACCATCAGCTATATCCCATGAATTGGGAAAGATTCATACCTCAGATCATATTCCCATCAACAAAGCAGACAACAACATGTTCTTGAAAGTTCTGAATTACACATGTAATCCAGAACTATCTGTAAATCAGGAGAAATATCTTCTTTCTCCATCAGCTTCATGTAGGGACCTCTTACGAGGTCATAAAGACGTTTTGACGGCAACATGGCAGAGCAGATCAGTCAGTACACCGCAATGTCATGTATTTTGTCCCTTAACGTGTGGATAAATTCAATTTGTACTTCTTCCACCTGAATGTAGACTCCTGCTCAACACAGTAGTATTTTAGGCTTGGAGGGTCAGCTAATACCCAGTCTATAATGGGTCCCTCCAGCGGCTCATTCACTGGATGTCCTATAGTCAAGCGCTGATTCTCTGCCAAGGTCCAGTAGCCACCCAAGTTTTAATCAGAAGAATAGTTACCTGCTAAAACCCTGCTGTGACTGTTCTCCTGGGACATGGTACAGTCTTCACACAGTATCCTGGTTGACCACGCGCATTTGAATTGGCTGGGTCAAAGTTCAAACGGCAGAGCTGCGTGCTCTGCAGCTGGACAGCCTTGTGAGCCTTCTCTTGCTCTGAGCCCACTCACTTTTCACAGCATTTTTGTTCACTCAGTAAATGGGCCAGTGTAGCACAGCCGAATATGGTATATGTTCTCTATGAAATCCAAGTGGGCCACAGACAGTGATCAGTGCTGCATTGCTGAGATTTATGTGCATTGACTTGACTTTCATGGTGGAGGTGATATCCTAGTATGGCTCGGACCACTCGACTCCCCATAATAGTTGGTATGTACTCTAAAAAGGCATATATGTTTTCATCAAAAGACATGATGATAATAGTAATAAAAATAAATAAAAAGAATGAAAACTGGTGAGCAGATAGAATGTCCCTGTGAATTCTCCCCCGAGTGGAATCCTAAACCCCCACTCATCCATCTCATCCCATTACATTTTCATCCCATTTTTAATTTCTTATTCTGACCCATTCTTTCCACATAGCGGTGCTTTCTTGTTTTGTGGTGGAAATTAAAAAATGTATATTTTACTGAGAATGCCAAATAGTTATCTAAAGTTTCCTGCTGGATCCTGGTGAATAACTTGCAGATATTTGCTCTGCCCTTGGCCCTTCAGAAGGACAGTCTCACCGCCTTGCTGCGTCTCCCCCCATAGCCTCCGTGGCATTTTGTTGTTGTCCCTGTTGACTGTCAAATGTGCTGAATCCTTTTAAATTCACTATACATTTAAAAACAGTATGTAGAGAAAATTGCACTTGCTCCCATTCTCTGCACTTGATTTATGGTTAGATTCCCGTCTAGGATCTAGCAGATGCTCACGAATATGTTCTCTATCACGGAGGTATCTGAAACCCATCGAATACCTGAGTTGAACCAATGAGTACATGATACGCTGCAAGTCCTGGAATGTACAGCACGCCTAGATTTGCTCTTGCCTTTATACCCATTGGCCCTGCTCCTTCGCTTGTCATGAGCATGGAGTGAGGCTAGTAGGACTTTGGAAAGCTCCCATTGGTGACTAACAGTATATAGCATGTCTCCATAAGCCTTCTACTTTGTGGCTTTAGAAGGATCCCTTTTCTAGCCTCGCTTACTATTTTCCTCTTCTGTCACACGAACAGGTAGTTTTCCCTGGGGCACCATTTTACCTTCACTTTATGAATGTTACTTCATCTAGAAGGTGAACAGAGACTATAAAGCTATTTTGAGATGTCGGAGCTGGACTGTCAGCCATGCTCACTTATTGCTGAAATGACTCATTTCAGTGCACCGACTTTACAAAACATGCAATACCAATTTGTGCTTCAAATTTCCAAATTTAGAATTTCAAGAGTACTGTTTGGAAGTTAAAACAATTAGGTTTTTCATTAGTGGTCAGTCACTCTAATTTACATTGGTACTTTGTAAGTGGAATCCCAAGATCACAAGTTAAAGATACAGGTACTTGGAGACATAGGAGTCCAATGGAAAACTAGGTCCTTGGTAGAGAAATTATAACCATCACTTCCCTCACAACCTGGTTTACTTATGTTAAGGACTATTTCTTTTCTTTTTTTTTGATTACGGTATTATTGATATACACTCTTATGAAGGTTTTACATGAAAAAACAGTGTGGTTACTACATTCACTCATGTTATCATGTGCCCCCCATACCCCATTGCAGTCACTGCCCAACAGTATAGTAAGATGCCACAGAGTCACTATTTGAAGGACTATTTTATTCACTTCTGTTAAGTGCTATTTCTGTGAATCTGTCTTCCATCTCTACTTAGACCGAAGGATGAGTAGTCATGTTTTCTGTTCTTTACTTTTAGGACCTGATCTCAGGCTCCAGAGGAGACTTAGATTCCATGGTCTCCTATTTTTTGATACACTCTGTAAGGGAAGAATATGGCCAAGCTTGGAAATAGCTATGAAATGAAAGAAGTATCTCTTCAGTGCCCTTAGAAGTGTCATCCCCATGCCTGGCATTCTTCTTTTTTCTCCTCCTCATCTTATTTCAGTAAGTACAACTTATTAGCCTGAGCTACCTCAACCAGGAGTACCGAGCTATTTTGATGGAAGAGTGTGAAGTTCAGGGAACAGTATAGTAACTGTCTGCTAACAGAGCCAATGTTAGAGAAGCTGATTCGACATGGCTAGGTTGCAGTTTCTTAAGGAGATAAAAGGAGTAAACCTGATTGGAGCACTTCTGCTCTTTCCTTTATAGATGTATTCTTACAAGAAAATTACAGAGAAGGAAGTTAGTCCATTCTTGGGTTCTGTGAGTCGGCTGCTGCTTTGTTCCTTCAGTTTTTCCTTTGTTCTTAAACTCCGCACATGAGTGAAATCATTTTGTGCTTGTCTTTCTTCACCTGGCTAATTTCACTGAGCATAATACCATCCAGCTCCATCCATGTTGTTGCAAATGGTAGGATCTGTTTTCTTCTTATGGCTGAATAATATTCTATTGTGTATATGTACCACATCTTCTTTATCCATTCATCTACTGATGGACACTTAGGTTGCTTCCATTTCTTGGCTATTGTAAATAGCACTGCAGTAAATATAGGGCTGCATGTGTCTTTTTGAGACTGGAAAACTGCCTTTTTAGGGTAAATTCCTAGGAGTGGAATTCCTGGGTCAGATGGTATTTCTATTTTTTGAGTAACCTCCATACTTCTTTCCACAATGCTTGAACTAGTTTACATTCCCACCAGCAGTGTAAGAGGCTTCCCCTTTCTCCACATGCTTGCCAGCATTTGTTGTTCCTATTCTTTTCTGTGTTGGCCATCCTAACTGGCATGAGGTGATATCTCATTGTGGTTTTAATTTGCATTTCCCTGGTAATTAGTGATGTGGAACATCTTTTCATGTGCTTGTTGGCCATCTGAATTTCTTTGGAGAATTGTCTGTTCATGTGCTCTGCCCATTTTTTAATAGGGTTATTTGCTCTTTGGGCATTGAGGCGTATGAGTTCTTTATTTATTCTGGATGTTAACCCCTTGTCAGATATATGTCATTTACAAAAATATTCCCCCATACCATAGGATGCCTTTCTGTTCTGTTGATAGTGCCCTTTGCTGTACAGAAGCTTTTTAGCATAATGTAGTCCCATTTGTTCATTTTTTATTGTTTCCCTTGCCTGAGGAGATGTGTTCAGGAAAATGTTGCTCATGTTTATATTCAAGAGACTTTTGCGTATGTTTTCTTCTAAGAGTTTTATGGTTTCATGACTTACATTCAGGTCTTTGATCCATTTTGAGTTTACTTTTGTGTATGGGGCTAGACAATAATACAATTTCATTCTCTTACATATAGCAGGCAAGTTTTGCCATCACCAGCTGTTGAAGAGGCTGTCATTTCCCCGTTGTATATCCATGGCTTCTTTATTGTATATTAATTGACCATATATGCTTGGATTTATACCTGGGCTCCCTAGTCTGTTCCATTGATCTGTGGGTCTGTTTTTGTGCCAGTACCAAATTGTCTTGATTGCTGTGGCTTTGTATTAGAGCTTGAAGTCAGGGAGCATAATTCCCCCTGCTTTATTCTTCCTTCCCAGGATTGCTTTGGTATTTGGGGTCTTTTGTGGTTCCATATGAATTTTAGAACTATTTGGTCTAGTTCATTGAAGAATGCTGTTTGTATTTTGATAAGGATTGCATTGAATCTGTAGATTGCTTTAGGCAGGATGGCCATTTTGACAATATTAATTCTTCCTATCCATGAGCATGGGATGTGTATCCATTTATTGGTATCTTCTTTAATTTCTCTCATGAGTGTCTTGTAGTTTTCAGAGTATAGGTCTTTCACTTCCTTGGTTAGGTTTATTCCAAGGTATTTTATTCTTTCTGATGCAATTGTGAATGGAATTGTTTTCCTGATTTCTCTCTCTTCTAGTTCATCGTTAGTGTATAGGAATGCAACAGATTTCTGTGTATTAATTTTGTATCCTGCAACTTTGCTGATTTCAGATATTAATTCTAGTAGTTTTGGAGTGGAGTCTTTAGGGTTTTTTATGTACAATATCATGTCATCTGCAACCAGGGACAGTTTGACCTCTTCCTTACCAATCTGGATACCTTTTATTTCTTCGTGTCACCTGAGTGCCATGGCTAAGACATCCAGAATTATGTTGAATAAAAGTGGGGAGAATGGGCATCCTTGTCTTGTTCCCGATCTTAAAGGAAAAGCTTTTAGCTTCTCGCTGTTAAGTATAATGCTGTCTGTGGGTTTGTCATATATGGCCTTTATTATGTTGAGGTATTTGCCCTGTGTACCCATATTTTGCTTATCTCAGATGGCTTTCCATTAATTCCCAACTCTAGAATTATTGCATTAAAATATTATTCATCTCAACTGCATTCAGCAATACCCATAAACTCACACACAAACATGTGTTTAAAAATAATGCCCACCTGTGATCTAGTTAGCAGTAATGTTCTGATGTCAGCGCCTTGGTTTAGATGTTAGTATTATAGTTGTAAGATGTCAACACAGTGGAATACCATGGGACAACTTCCCATGCGTCCATGATTTATTTAAAAGTTCAAATTTTTGAATATCAAGTACTGTATTGAGTGTTGAACCCATGATAATGCCTCACTTTCCTCCCCTTGTCCTGTTCATGCTTGTTCTTCCAGGACTGTTGTTCTCCAAACGATGGGGAATATCAGCAAGGATCCCATCTCCCTCCGTGAACTTGCAGATACTCAGCTTTCCTTTTGGGCTGGCCATTGAGACTGGCCCACAAACATACCCACGCCCCCACCATGCCCTTGTTAATTCTGTCCTCAAACCAAACTCTTCATCTCCTCTACTGGCCCCTTGTCTCTCAATAAACATCCTGTGGGCAGTGCTGGATCATGAGCAACAGTGGAATAAGCTTTTCTTTCTTGTTTTTTGACTAGCCCATTTCAATTTTGTAAAGGTTGCTCATGGGATAAATGAATAACTTTATATCCCATTTTCAATTTTGATTGTAAGTCAGGGTCTAGCATTCTAACAGGTACCTAGGAGATTCCAGTGAGCAAGTCCAAGTAGAGAACCACCACCCTGAGCCAGTTCCTGACTTTGTGAGTGTTATAATCTTCTAGATCAGCACTACAGGGAACTTGTTTGAAAGGCCAGTTCTCAGGCTCCACCACAGACTCCATCAGAAACCCTGGTGTGTCATCAGTCTGTGTTTGACAAGCCCTGCAGATGATTCTGATATACACTGGGGTTTGAGAGCCAGTGATCTTTAAAAAATACAGGATGCTGGGACCCAGCCAGAGGTTCTGACTTCATGGGTCTGAGTTAGACCCTGGTACAGTGAGAAGGTCTTCAGATAACTCCAATGATTATGTGATGGCCAGCTGCTGCTCTCTCCTGATCTAGGTTGGATCACATGCGTCTGTGTTCCTGGCTGTGCAGAAAATGTAGTTTCTGACTAGGATTCCCACCTGTCTTTAATAGTGCCCATTGTGTATATAATAAGAGCCTGTTTGCACATCCATAGGATGTTTGCTGGGAACAGAGCAAACTGGTCAGCCACAGGAGTCCTGGCCCAAGGGAGGCATGCAGAGGAAACACCATTCTGTCCTCTTCTCCATTCCTGGTATGTAATTGGTTGGGTGTCCACATGAGGACTCGCCCACAGAGTTCCTCCCAGCTTTGGGGTTGGGGAGTGGAGCACGGCCAGGGAGAGCGGGGAGTGAGGGGAGACTGAGACCTACTGCTGTGAGAATAAGCCCCCTTTTAAGGCCCCAACTCCTTGCCCCTGCCTTCCTTTGGTCTTAGCAAATTCATAGGGAACTTGCCCTGGGCAGGAAACCCTCTTCCAGAGCAACACTGGTCTCCTGCATAGTTTTTCTTTAGGGGTTTCAGGGAAACCAAGGATCTTCCTCCAACAATAGTCTAATGAGTTAAGAGAAAATGAAATGTTTTCATGACAATGCCATTGCTCTAAGGAGGCTCCTTTGATTTTTATGAATTTTATTTTGCGTATTCCTTTTCTTTCTCCTCTGGACTCCTACAGAGTGACTAAACCTCACAAATCTAATACACCAATTCACATTGACATAATTCATATCTCCTGGGGTTATCATTTATATTCCTGATAAAATGCTTAAATGATTTTCTCATTAAATTTAGGAAAAGCCAGTCACCCTCTCAAGGGCCACTCCCCCATCTAGTGACATTGAATCAAACGTTCCAACCTTTCTGAATCTGGCCTAATGCAGATTATCTTAACATTTTCTCATCCAATAACGTAACTCTACCAAATGTGAATCCTTGCTACAAGACAGCTTCCCTCTAACAGCAAGATTATAATACAATTTTTACTTGTGCTTATTACTTAAGAGTCTGAAAGGTTTTTTAATACAAACTATATAAACATTAGATAGTCACTAAACACAATTTCATGTATTACGAACAATACAGAAATATAAATAATATTGATATTCTTCCACTTCCCAAAGGTAATCAGCTCTAGAGTGGTGTGTGCCCTTTGGCTGATTTCTATACATTCATTCATGAATATCCAGTGTTTATTGATCACCTATGTATGCTGTGTCAAGCTGAGTGCTGGGGACACAATTGTGAATGAGACCAAGGCTGTTCTTAACCTCATGGATCTTATATAAATACAAACACAAACTCTCATACATAATTAGTTGAGTTATTAATAAAGAAACAAACTTGGCTCAGCTTTCTGTTTCTGTTGTGGATTCACCACGGAAGAGCAAATTAGCCTTCTTTGCCTGCTCCTGTCAGAGGGAGGGACAGCGGAGCTGTAGTGTTCTCTCCCTGCACCTTCGCATTCCACTTCCCCACCCAACCATTGCCAGCTCTTGTGTTTCAGACCCATTACAGGGATGAGGGTGGATTGTCCTGTAGAAGGATACAAGGCCTAGTGGCGATCAGAGTAGCCTGACTGGGGAAAGGAGAGGAAGTGGAGAAGGGAGATTCCTCAGCTCTGAAAGGGAAGGGGGTTGGGGGCTGCAGAGGTAACAGGGACCAAGTCCTCCTGCGCACACCGCTCCACGGGGGCCTGATCCAAGGCGGCCTCGTGTGTCTCCATTTGGGGACCTGCCACAAGGTCCCACTGCCCCAGCTGGGGATCAAAGGCACTAGCCTCTGAAATGGACCCTAGAGGCTGGGCACTGGATACCAGGCTGGGACCAGGGTGGCCTCAAGGACAGACCTACTTCCTCAAATCCTCTGGACTGATAACCCACCAGGCTTGTGCATGGCCTTGAGCCAATAAGAACTACTGCTGCCATACATCCCCCTGGTCAGGGAACACTGCAGGCTGCATGTGATTTGGTTTTGGAAATAAGACCTTACACTTTCTGGATACAAGTGGTGTGAAGCAAACTTACACCCATCACACACACCATACACACACATACACACTCACTTATGCTTATAAAATTGTTCAGTTTCATTTCTTAACTCCTAATTAAAGAGATTAAAACTGGCCTGGAAGCCTTTTCCCGCCAATGACAGGGTGTGTTACAGATCTAGCTGGAACTATGCAGCCTCAGTTGAAGTGTTTTGAATGTTGAAGTGGTGTGCTCAAAAATGAACAGGTCTTATGCCCTTTATAAAGCCTGGACTTCAGGCTCATTTTTTATTTATGGCTGTATGAGGCAGCTAGGTGTGGTCAAAGGGCTTCCTGAAGATATAAATTTCCATAGTGCAAAGGGACTCCCAGGGTCCCTGTGGGGCTCACACTAATGGGGTTTAAGCCTCTCTTCCTCCGTTAAAGCAGTTCTGCTTTAAAAAAACACAAAATGACACAAAACCAACCAATGTTATTGGGGAATAATTTACACACCAAACCCGCACCCATTTGAAGCATGAAGTTCAGTGAGCTCTGGCCAGTATAGACATCATCCCACAACTGACACATGGAACCACCTCCACAGCCTCTGAGACAGGCCAGGGCTCCCTCAGCCATGTGGCAGTCAGCGCTGGCCCCGCTCTAGGCACCACTGACCTGCTGCCTGTCACCTTCGACTGGTTTTGCTGTTTCTCAACTTCCATGTACTTGGCATCCTACAGTATATATTCTTTTGTGTTTGGTTTCTTTCACTCAGCCTAATTATTTTGAGGTTCATCCCTGATCTGTGTGTATCAGTTACTTCATTTCTTTGTATTGCTGAGTTCCATTCCACTGTCTGGGTGCACCATCATTTGCTTATTTATTCACCCCTCCATGGTTGTTTGGGGTGTTGCCAGTTTTTGTCAAATAGGAATAAAGCAAGGTGGCTCTGCACTCATGCTTCCCATACTTAAGTTTGTGTATCATTTCAGAGAAAAGGGCATTTGGCTTCTAAAAAAAGAAAGAAAAAGGAAGGAAGGAACCCACTGGAGAAATAGAAAAAGCTTAGTCTTTGGAGTTACAACTGGGCTTGGAGGCTGTCTCTGCTTCCAGTTACATCAGCCTGAGCAACAACTGCATTTTTTAATGTGTTGATTCTCTTGTTTGTAAGATGAGCACACTACCACACAGGGTGATCAAGACGACGAAATTCAATGAGATCTCACGTGTAAAGTGCACAGCTATTGTCCCAGAGTGTTATCTCTCTCCCGTCTTCCTGCCCAGGAGAGCAAAGGGCCAGCTGGAAAGCTCTCTGGCCTGTTTAGCTCAGCAGGTCAGATGTACTTGAGTTCTTTCTAGTCAGTGTCCCTCTGAGGCTGTCTGTGAGTTTAGATGATTTAGCCCAAGTGCGTATTGTCTGGTTCAAGCCATATTCCATGGACTTACGGTAATTTCTGATCATGCTCTAAGTAACTCTTTTTGAATTGGTGAACTATTTAAAGCCCTGAAGTATTCCGGGTTATCGTTAGCTTTGCAGGGATGTCGGAGAAAATGAAGAGAATTTGAATCTGCTGCTGGATTAGTAATGGAAAGTTCCTATTCGCTGACTGTTGGAAATTTCTGGAGAACCCGGCTCATCAGACACTGGGGCAGAATTAATGGGAGAGGCAATGACTTTGTCTAAGCCCCGTGCTAACTGTATTGTCCAATAGCACGTGGGAGTCAGGGAAATGGGCAGTGACTTGAAAGATCACGACCTGAAGCACCTGGAAAAACAGGAGCTCAGGAAGGCCATGTGGTACCTACTGAGGACAGACCCCTGGGCCATGTGGCAGCTTGGAGCCTTGGGACAGCTCTGCCTCAAGTTCTCACAAATCCCTTCGGGAGTGTGGTTTCTTCTCTGTAGTGCAGGGGTTGGACCACCATCTCTTCCAACTCTGGCATCCTTTAGTTCCGGGATGCTGATTAATCCATGGATGTTAGGTGCTGGGACATAGCCGCCTGTGTTCCCGGGGCTCATCGAGCCCCACGTGAAGTAGCTCTCACCGAAGTACACGCTGGGGGATTTTGTGAGGCAGAAAGACGAAAGTGATGAAGTTGGGGCCGGGTTGGGGGCAGGATGGAGGGGAACAGTTAGTTCAGATTTTGACCTGCCATGTTCTAGGAAAAGGTAAGACATGTATACATTCTTGAAGGTATCTGGAACGCAAACCAGAGCTGAGATTCAGGAGGAGAGGTGGGATCATTGGCAAATCAGTTTCCACAGATACTCATTGAGTCCATTGTAATTCATGAGGTGATTCATCCAAGTAATCCACACACATCCACTGAGCATCTCTTACGTGTCAAGCAGCGCACTACGCACTGTGGGAGGCTACACAGCTAACTGTGCACAAGAAGTGCATTTGGGGATTCAAAGGACAGGGCATCAGGCAAGGCTTCATGGAGGAAGTGGCATTTGAATAGGCCTTGAAGAAAGACTGAAGTGTGGATGGAGGAAATTGGGTTGTGAAGGGCATTCTGGGGAAAGGAAATAGTGCAAATGTTACTAACGCACGGACCTGGAAAATTGGAGCGACTCTTATACCAGTAAGAAGCCTGATTGGAACTTGAACACCAGCTATGTATAAAGGAACAGTGGGAATGAAGCTTTGGGTGGATCGAGGTTATATTATGGGTGCTGAAGGCAAAGAGTTTCCTTAGTTTGGTGGATTGTGGAAGGGTACCAGGCTTCGAGCAGGTAAGCGTGGTGATCTGAGCCTAATTTCATAGGATGTGTCTGGCTGTGCCAGACAGGACAGGTGCTGTTTGAGAGAAGAGCCAGATAACAGTTAAAACATTTTTTTATTGAAATATAGTTGACATACAATATTATATTAGTTTCAGGTAACAACATAGTAATTCAATAATTATATACTCCATGAGGTGCTTACCATGATAAGTGCAGTTATCTGTCACCATACAAAGATGTTACAATATTATTGGTCATATTTCCTGTGCTCTACTTTTCACCTCTGTGACTATTTCATAACTGGAAGTTTGTCCTTCTTTATCCCCTTCAACTATTTTGCCTATCCCCCATCCCCTCCCCTATGGTAACCAGCGGCCTGTTTTCTGTGCTCCTGAATCTATTTCTGATTTGTTTGTTAATTTTGTTTTTTAGATTATATGGTATTTGTCTTTCTCTGTTTGACTTATTTCACTTAGCATAATGCCCTCCAAGTTCATCTCTATGGTCACAAAGGGCAAGATTTCATGAGAGCCAGCTCAATTTCTAAGTTGTAAGCTAGGGCGAGCCCAGAGGGAGCACAGGCTGAGGGGAGGGAAAGAAGGTCTGGGCTTGATCTTAGAGTGGCAGGGGCGAAGTAGAAGGCTAAGCAGCTGGAGACTGCAGAGGTCCGCTGCCTGTTCCTGGGCCCAGAAACAAGTGAGTGAAGCGGGAGAGAAGGCGGAGGGAATTTTTTCTGTGATCTGCAAAGCCTTTCCCACGTCCCATCAAATTCAACAAAATGTAGGGTGATGGTCTAGTGGCAAAGCTGTGGATTCGGGACCCTGGCTCAGCTCTGAGAGCTCAGTTTTTCCATCTGGAAAGTGAAGTGTTTACTAGGAAGACCAATGAGTTAAAATATAGAGAAGTACTAGTGCTTAATTCCAACCAGCTGAGTCAGAGCCATAACACCCTTCACAAATGCATGCATGGAGTCCCTTTTTGCAAAATCAGATCATGTTTTCAATGATACCATCTGGCTTGCAAAACACAGGGAGACCGCAATAGCCCAAATCATGTCACAGGCGGTGTTATAAAATAGCATCACCATGCTGTGATGTCACCAGCTAAGCAGCCAGAGGGTTAGAATCCAAAAAAGGGACATTTTTGGTTTAGAACCAAAGTAAGTTCATTCTGAAACCAGAAATTTAGGCTTTTTGACCTTTCCCACCTTTTAACCTCCTGTTTTCGATTCCAAATGTTCTTTTCCCCACTCCACAAATCGTGTCCTTTCAACAGTTTCCTTGCCATGATATGGCAAGAAGAGGGAGAGGTGCAGTAATGGTGAGCTGATGTTTGCACAGGGCTTGGGATGTCTGGGCTGGAACATGCTACACAAACACAGGGTATCACTTCTAAGCTGCTGCCTGGAGAGGGGAGAGACAGAGAGGCGAGGTCTCCTGATGTTCTGGGCCAGCAGCAGGGGGTAGGTCAGAGGAAGAGGAAACAACCAGGAGGCAGAGCAATGGGGGCTGAGGCTCTGAACCATCCCGAGAGGAGGCTACCCATGTGTCCCAGACTGTACTGGAGGGCAGTAAAGGCCCCTTAGTAATTCAGATATAAAGATAAAGACATTTTTGCAAATAAGTCGTAGCCTGGAAGGCTTGCAGGAGGTAAGCAGGGATCCTGGCGGCACTGTCCTGTGAGTGCAGATTCCTGCAGAGAATCTTGGAGCCCCACATGACAGGCACCTTAGGGAGAGCCAGACCTTCCGTCTCATGCCCATGCAGGTTTTTTGGTTTTTGGTGTAATTAATCTACTATTACATGAGGAACATTATGTTTACTAGACTCCCCCCATCACCAAGTCCCCCCACAAACCCCATTAGAGTCACTGTCCATCAGCATAGTAAGATGCTGTAGAATCACTACTTGTCTTCTCTGTGTTGCACAGCCCTCCCGTGCCCTCCCCCACATTATATATGCTATTCGTAATGCCCCCTTTCTTTCCCCCCACCCTTGTCCCTCCCTTCCCACCCATCCCATGCAGGTTTTGACGTGGAATGTTGCAAGCCACGACAAGAACTGCTGTGCAGTGAAGGGGGTGACCTCCCAGACCTGACCCCGGGGCAAAGGAAGGCAGCCCAGCACCCTATATTCTCCGGACAGTCCTCCTGGGCAAAGACCTGCCTCATCAGCCAAGCCCCACAGCCCAGGTTATGTCCCCCACAGCTCCAGACCCCTTTGTGACAGGCATAGGAAGTTCTGAGATCTTTTTTTTAAAGAGGTTTGTCTAAATTAAAAGCTCCTGATGGAGGCTTCTCTTTCCCTAGCCCTTAAGGTAGTGACTTTTCAAGAAGATTCTAAGTGGACCTCCTCCAGTTCCACCAGCACTTCCTGAGTGCTGCATGCAAACGCCCTGCCAGGCCTGGTGAGCAAGACCCAGAGTGAGGGCTCTGGGTGAGGATGGTGACCTGGTGAAGGAGGCAGATGCATATGGAAGCGGCAAGCACCAGGCAGACAGGCACGTGGAGGATGAAGAGGGAGCGCGACACAGGCTGGCGTGGCCTTGGCCCTACCAGGACAGGCGGCAGGCGGCCAGGGGCCACGGGGGTCCAGGGCCGCGCCCCCCCAGAGCAGGATGCCCGGAGGGCCCATGCGGAGGCGGACTGAGCCTGTGCGGTTGGAGGGGTCCTGGGTGGGGTGGGGGGCCAGGGGGGAGAGCAGCAGCTCTGGATACCAGGCCGAGGTGTTTGGAGTTAGTTCTCTGTGAAAGAGGGAGCAGGGAGTGTGTTTTAAGGCAAGATGACACTATCAGAAAAAAGTCAGTATGGAGCCAGCAGGAGGCTATGCTGGGAGCCTGCGAGAGCCCTGCGGCCTGAGCCAGGGGCTGGACTCCCAATCATCCTCGTTCTCAGGCGAGTCCCAGGGTGCTGCGGAGCCGAAGGGCAGATTCCACAGCTCTCTGCATGCCGAGGACGATGCTGGAGCCAAGCACCATCCGAGGGATGCATGTGTGTGACAACCACGACGTCTCTCACGGTTCCACCCTTCTCTGGATACAACCTGGGTCTGCAGTCACCACCCTTTCTACTAGATGCTGGAGTGAAGAGGCCAAGAGAGACCAGAGACAAAGGCAGACCAACATGGGGTGGGGTAAATCACCACTCTGCCAGCCACCTGACCGCGCGTGGGTGAGTGCTCTAGGTTAACGAGTGTGTATTGCCTACTGTGCTGGTCATGCTGTTATGCCCCCCACCCCCATCTCTGATCTGCCCTGCTCTATGTTCAGGGGCATCCTTGCCCTTTGCTTTAGAGCTGGGCTTGATCTGCTTCTAAAGAATTGGAGCTCAGACCCCAGCCCTCCATGGTTCCCAGAACTCTGCCCACATTCCTTCTCCCCTGGGAGTGACCCCTTCTTTTCAGTGTGCCTGCCAACTGATTCCTGCCAGGATCATGACAGAGGCACTATCAATGCTCTGTAGGTTCCATGAATCCTACAACAGCCCTGGGTGGGATTACTTCCATTTCGTAGATGAGGAAAATGAGGCTCAGAGAGGGTAAACATTAGCTGTGGCAGAAACAGCGAAGCTAATCAATTACAGTGCCCCATGTTTCCACCCCAGCACCCTGGCAATGAGGAAACCTGTGGGTGTATGTATAAAGGAATGACAATTAAATTCTCAACTAACTTCTCCTTGATAGCCTAGACAGCCTTTTGTCTAAGAACAAGGACAAAAAAGATACTTTTAGTTAAATAATAAAAAAGCTTACCCTAACTTGAGTTTAGGCATCCCAAGGTCCTTGTAGTATTCTGGAGAAGCATAATGTGGCAGACTGCTAACTGTCCCCCACTGCATGTGTCCTCCTGTCCTGTCTAGTATCAGAATCCCTCACCTCCCACTTTAACGGGCACATGGCCACCCAGCTGGAGCCTATTTTCCACTGTGCAGCTGCAGAAGGTTCAGGACAGAATCACCAAGTAGAAATAGGGCAGATGCAAGGACCTCGAGTCAGTAGACTGTTTGTTCTTTTATAGGTGAGACACTAGAGCATCTTTGTGTGAGCCGACAGAGGGAAGGGCATGGGATGTGGCAGAACAGAGAAAGGAAAGCGCGAGCGTGAGGGTTTTGGGGAAGGCGTGGCACCACGCACATGTGGTGGGACGGGTGGGGGGCTGGCCTTTGATAGCCTGGGACCCACCCAACTACATAATCAGGGACCGGTTTTCCAGCACATCCATGTTGTCTCATTAAATTGTAATAACTCAGTTAAGCACCTTGAATTTTAGTTTCTTATCCTAAAGGGAGCAGTTCTGTATTCTTTCAGAGTAGACACCGTGGATGTGTCGATGAGGCGGGATCCCCAGTGGCAAGCAGGTGATGTTTGTTGGTGAGGTAAATCAGGAATTCTGTGCAAGAGGCAAATGTTGAAGGGCAGGGTTTGATGGTCACCCCCAAAGTGCGTGTCATGGCATCTAAGCAAATGCATATGGGTTTATGGCTGGTTACTGCATCTTGCATTTCTGTGAGGTAAAGATGAGAACAGGTTCTCTGGAGGTCAAAGGACTTGCAGAGGAAGGTTGTTGAGGAGGTAAAAACACAGGGAGATGACTGAGGATGTCCCATGTGTGGGACTCCAGGAACAACACGATAAAAGGTGAAGGTGTGAACAGAGCCAAGGGCACTTTCATCTTCAGCGAACAGAGTGAGAGGGGGAAGAGGGTGATGGGGAATTTTTCCAAGTCTGTGATTTAGTAGGAGTTTCTGGAACTCCAGTACTAGTGAGAGTAAGTAGTTATGGCCTGGTGGCAAGCAAGTTCATGGGAAAGAGCCAGAGGGAGAATTAACTTGAATTTGACATGAAGCACATACTCTGTGGGCATTCATCAGAGTAAATTATATGCAGCGGGGACATTTAAAAGCTCTTCCCTTTGGCGCTTAATGAATATGTACTGTAAGATCACATTGGTTTTCCCTGTTGATTTTTAGTAAACAGTCAACTCCTGGGCCTGTAATCTAGTATTTCCACGTCTCTACTTATGATTAAGTTTAGAGTGAATGCACATTACCATAATATCTAGAAACTGCAGTATCTTTCCCACCAATGCTCAGTTCTTACTCCTCTGCACATGCAGAACCCCAGCCAGGCTGGCAGCTGTGCTGTGGGAGAGCCTGGGGCGGGAGGCAGCCTTCCCGGCAGGACATAACAGGATGGGCATCCCTCGTCCTAGCTCTGGAGCCGAGGACGCAGAAGGTGGGCTGCTCACAGGTAGCATGGAAAGTGTAACCCAAGTCTCAACCCTCCAGGGGAGTCTGGGGACCCAGGACTAGGAAGAAAAGCCTGCAAATGGGAGATAATCAGGCTAGAAGGGGGTGACCAGGTGCAGCCTGGCCTTTGACCTCCCCTTTTTCCTCCTGGGCTCACCCTGGCACTTTCCTCCAGCCCTTCTTCTGATAGTGATCAGAACACACTAGGCTGAGAGGCTCTATTCACAAGGTGAAAAGGACCATCAGATGAGTCTAAGAGGTCTTTTTAATTGTGGGGGTGAAGACGTACCATATATGAAGCTCACCCTCACAGCAAACTTGGGGGGCCAGTAGAGCAGGCGTGGTTCCCCACATTTTAGACCAAGGGACTGGAGAGTGGAGTGGTTACTGGAGGTCAGTGGCAGAGCAGTGATCAAGTTCCAAGCCTTAGTCAACTGCTCATCCCATCAAGACTTAGAATGATGAGCATGTTAAGTAGCACATGCGATTTAATGATCTGAAGGCAGGCATCTGGCATTAATTGGTACCCCCTTGATCATGCTTTGATGAGCCAGTATTTGCGTGACTCCCTAATACAAGAAATTTTAGAGAAGAGCCATGTTATTGCCCATATCTTGACTAATTTAGTGTTAAAGCTCTCACCAGGTGGTTTCTGAAAGCATTCCCCATTCTGTGTCCACAGACCTGGAAATTTGATATATTCTGAAAATTTTATATATCCTGCTGATGCAAGAGTATCTGGCAGCAAATAGCTGTTACCAGTGTTATCACAAATGCAGGTGCATCGATGCCAGAACCGTGAGAACCCCGGGGCCACAGCCCCGAGTCTTAACCTAAGCAGACATGAGTAATAAGTCAAGCATCAGCTTGGGAAGATAAGGCTGGGGTGGAGAGACAAAAATCAGGGGTCCTACCCAGGGGTTCTAGCACCACGTCTTGCCCACACACCTTCATGGCCCCTGGTTCAGGTATACGTTTGGAAAGGAGGCACAAAGAGCGGAGCACCAGCCGTTTCCCATGGACCGTAGAGGGTCTCAGCCAGCTGTGAAGGGAAGGGCTCAAACATCTCTTCTCTTGCAGTACCATCTCCTACCCAGTCGGAAACTCCTACTATCAGCGTTCCTAAAATATGGTGGGGTTGCCTGGGGAAGGGAGATGTGCAGAGGAAAGGAACCACAAAGAGTAAACTTGATAAGGACAGTCTTTGCATTAACCAGGGTTCCTTTACTACAATTAGCTAATTATCTCCTTAGAAGGTAGAAGTTAAATCAAATGAGCTTTTAAGGAGTTTCTGCTTAAGCCTCAGTGGTGTGATGGGCACTCAGGGGCCACAGAAACTCCCACGAGGGGCTGCAGTACAGCTGGGGATGTGGGCGAGGTGCTCAGCAGATGACACCGAGCCCTCTGGAACCAAGCACTGACTGTACAGGGGGTTACAGAGAACGGGACCCCACAGGGCTCTGCCGTGTCCTGGGAAGGCTTCACGGAGATCTCACCGAGATGAAGAGGGAACGTGGCCGCTAAGGTGTTGCATCCCCCGTGAGAATGGAGGGCAGAGCCTCCACTTAATGTAGTTGGGACACTAGAAGGTGGCAGTCTGGACAGATTTTCCTGGGTGAACCCTGAACAGGTAAGTACGTGCCTTATGCACACATGCACACACCCCTCAGACCCCCTCTGATGGCCTGGTGATGGTGGCCTTTCCTAGTGTCTGCAGGAGACACAGGTGTGTGCTTACCTGTTTGTATGGAACCACTATACCGGAGCCACGGGCCTTCTGGTAAGTTAGGGGGCAAAGGTGAAGGGCTGACTTGATGCAGTCTTCCTCCCCCTCAGTGCTGGCCGGGGTACATTGTTCTCAGGCGGCCATGGGGCTGTTCTCTGCTCTGCAGGGTGGTTCCCCTCTGGTAGCCTCCCCTGCCCCCATGTCCCGTTCGGAACAAGCACCAGTGTGCCTGGTGCTGTCGCTCACTGCTCCAGGTAGTGGGGCCCCACATCAGGGTGTCCACAGCCCACAAATCTGTCCTTTTCTCATCATTCATCTCTTTTTAATCCCTGGGCAAAGCCGCTTTGTTTCAGCTGATGGTATATCTTGAAATCTGAAGGGACTGTAGAGTGGATCCCAGTCAAGGCTTTTAGAGATGAAGGCCCAGAAGGGGGCTCCCCTCGCAGGACTGGTGACCACCGGTTATCCACACTTCTCGAGTCCTTCAAGAGCTTGGTCACCCTGCCATTCAGTTCTTTGCTTCCAGCGTCACCATTCAGCATCCAGCCCTGGCCAGGGTGTGAGTAGGAGAGCTTGGAGCTCCCCTCCCCTCGAGGGGCTCCCAACAGGCCCCTTGTCGGGGCAGACATGTCATAATGTCGTGGATATTTGTTTTGGAAATCGTTCTTTGAAGACCAGAAAAGTAAACTTAGATGATTTTTTCATTCGTCTAGCAAACGCTTTTGAAGCATATTTGTTGAATTCTGAGAACACGAACTCTCCATCCCTTCATTAAAGAGCTCACAGGTGAGTGTCGGAGACATGAAGGGGTGGTTCTGACACACAAAATGACAGGCACACGGTGTGTGGAGGGCGAGCAGAGCAGCCACACCCAGCCCCATGACGCCAGGCCGAGACCACTCCAGGAAGAGCAGGCCCCCGAAGCACATCTAGGGGGCAAGTGAGCAGTTAGCCAGACAGGACACAGCAAGCTGGATGAGAGCAGTTCGGGTATAAGGAGAAGCAGGATAAAGGCATGTGACCCGGAAACGATGCGGCGAGAGGCAGACACCAGCACCCGGCCTTCTGGGGTGGGAGTTGACTCAAGGAGAGAAAAAACCAGACTGAAGGGCCTCACTGCTGTCCTGAAGGACCTGACTGTATTCCTGGGGACCATGGGGAGCCACTGAAAGCTAAAGCCGAGGAGGCAGGAGCAGCTAGTGGGGTGCAGCAGTGTGGGAAGGCGTGGAACAGCTCGTCATGGGTGGGGGAGGGGAGAGTCAAGAAATACGAGGATGTCAGGAAGCATTAAGAACGACCTCAGGTGTCTATCAGAGCCTCTGAGGAGACAGCAAACCAGGGGAAGGGGCAGGTGTGGGGCTGAGGAGCTGCTGAGCCCCGGGACAGCCTGGGTGCTGGGGGTCTCCGGCGTGGCTCTCCACATGGGCTGGGGGCAGATGCAGGCTGAAGGTCTGGGTTGGGAAGGGCACACTGGGAGGCGATGGCTGGTGGAGGCACCCAGAGTTGGGTGAAGCCCCCTGGGGGATGTGAGCATGAGGAGTGAGCACCGTGGGCAGCACTTGTTAGAGAACAGCAAATCTAAGAGAAATTCCCTCTCTCCAGAAACCGCCTTCTCAGCCAGTCCAGCCGGACCACTGAAAGTTATTTCAAGGCTTCCCACCCACGGCCAGACCAGCCCATGTTGGTGCGCCTCGTGCCCCCAAAGGAGGTGAAATATGAATAGTGAGTGGAATTGCCCAAACAGCTTACACACTTGTTTCCCAACTGCCCAGTTTACAGGCTTGCATTTCCCACCACCAGACTCTCCCCAAGGCCCCAGACTGCTAGCTGGCACCTCGGCCCAGGATCCACAATCCTTCTAATGAACTGCGAACCTAACATTTGTGGAAGACATTGTGCAACTTTGAAGGTTTGTGGTCAAATGGGGTTCATCCACAACTTAATCATTAAGTGTAGGCTCTTAAGAACTAGATTATAGCTTCCAGAAGTTGTTGATTGGTTTTTAAAACACAAAGGACAGTTGGCTGGCCATGTATTTGCAGTTCTGTGTACTTGGAGTAGGGGGAATGAGGTTTTCTTTGAACAGCCCTCTGCATATAATTTCCTCTGATGAATAACTATAGTGTCTGTGTTTCACAGTAAACGTGACGTTTCCCCTGGCTTTTTCCCATGAACTTGACCCTCTTACTACACTAGAGACAATACCACTTGCTCAAACGCTTTACAAATTCTTCTCTACTCCATAGACATTTCAGCCCTTTTAGCAATAATCACCTCTTCCAGTCATTCGGCTGTTGAACCCTGGGATCAGATACCTGTCCCATGGGAAACATGATGGTTTAAATGATGAGCATTTTCTAAAACAGTTTGCATTTCATCTCATACTTCTATTTTCAAAGTGCTTTTATGGATAGTAATTTTTCCATATTTCCTAAGCTTTGTATTATCTCTTTTGAATGACGGAAAATTAAACTTAGGGCTGGAGGCAGGGCTTAGAGCCTAGAAGGTACCTTTGCGTGGGTGTAGGAATGGGGTAGCCCAAGGCCATGTCCCCTGTTCTGCCCAGTCTCAGGGTTACTGCCTGGAAGGTGTTAGCAGTCGCTGGAGTCCAAGAATAAAGAGAATTTTTTTTTTCTGTTTAAGAATGAAATGCTTCATAGCAAGTGAAATCTCTGCTCCTTCTTCATGATGCTGGACTCTTGATTCTGCCTGGGATGTATGTGGGGATACACACTGGCGTCTTCTTAAAGGCCAGCTTAGTAATGCCCTGGAACAGGTCAGTTGTGAAGTCCTCACTGATTTCTTCCAGCAGACTATAACCCTGGGAGAACTGTAGGACTGTAGAATCTAAACCCTGCAATTCATAGTCAGTATGGTGAAGGGTCTGGGTGAGAAGGCGGAGGCTCTAATCTTGATTCTCCACTAATTAATAGGCCAGTAATATCCCCATAGCTCATTTCTGTTCTCTGGGCCTTACTTTTCCAATCTATAAAATAGAGGGTTGAAGTAGATTCGTGTTCTCACACTGGTGGGGTATGGACACATTCTTGGGAGCTGTCAGCTCTCCATGGGTTCTTTCCCCCCCCCAAAAAAAATCTAATCTACAAAAAAGCCTCAAGAATAAGACAAGGACATACATACACCCTGCACTTAGACTCACTCATCACCAGCCTTTTCCCTTCTATAAGTTTTTCATTTTCATGAGAACTCATTAAGCTTTTGTCTGAATCTGGCAGTTGTCCCCCGATAGTTAAGGGCTACCAACCACCACAGAGCCTGGGTATTTGTTTGGGATCAGCAACACTGCTTTAATTTTTTCATGGGCTACTGAGGAAAGAACTCAGGAGGTCTCAACACTAATCATATCAAGTGAAGGCCAAATAATATAGCATGGGACCCCATCAGTGAAGGTTGTCCAGTCATTTTGTCAAACACAAAAAAGCTCTGCTCCATAGAAGTCACTATCATTCATATTTCCAGCAGCAATTTCGTTTGAGCAAACCAACATCATTTGACAAATTAATCTTATTAAGTTAAATTTTATTGGTTTGGTAGTAATGTTTTTATTGAATTTGTAAGTCTGTTTTATTATAGCTGTTCAAGAGCCATTAGCATAAATAATTTATGTATATAATGTTGGTGCAGACTTGAGTAGCACTACCATCGAAATACATTGAGGGACGTGCAAGAATATTTGCTGGGGAGCACATAAAATAATTCTGTTTGTAAACAATGAGCTTGAACATTCAAGTTCAGATGCACCTCCCGGGGTGTCTTGGGGAGAGGAGCGCAAAGGAGAATGAGGCAGTTGTCACACATGGGCTTGTGGATCCCGTTTTGGTGCACTGGATTCTGTGAAAGATTTTGTTTAGAAAGCAGGATCTAGATTATTTCTAAGACTCCTTTCAGCTTTAGCAATGAAAACCCCTGGGAGCTTGGGAGTCTGTCCCACACCCACCCCCTGCTGTCTCACTGCCTTTAGTGTGTGTTCTGTGAGTACGTGTGCAGAACCAACAGGAGATAAATGCACTACATATGTGAGAGAAAGAGATTTATTTTGAGGAATTGGCTCATACAGTTGAGGAGGTACAAGTCCAAAATTTGCAGGGTAGGTGGGCAGGCTGGAAACCCAGGAAAGAAACCCATAGGCCATCTGCAGGCAGGTCTCCTTCCTGCTCAGGGGAGGTCAGTCTTCATTCTATTAAGGCCTTTGGATGAGACCCACCCAAATTATGGAGGGTAATCTGTTTTATTCAAAGTCCACTGATTTAAATGTTAATCTCATTTTAAAAAAATCATAAAAACACCCAGATGTTTCACTGAATACTGAACACTGCAGCCTTGCCAAGCTCTGACACACAAAATTAACCATCACAACATGTTATCAGCTGGTTTCACCTAGAAAGACATTGTAGTGGAGCAAAGAATTTGTTCTCAACAAGGTCAAGATCCTCCTGAGTTCTTAGACCAGGGAGAAAGTTTATTAAGGAAGGAAAAGCTGTGCCCACTTAGGGCCTGCCTCCAGGATGGTGGGGGCTGGCTTTGTTTATTTATTATGGCATCCCAGTGTCTATCCCAGTGCCTGGTGTATAAAGTCTGTGCTCAATCTGTACCTGCGGACTGGTGGAATGAGAAGGCATACCAGACCTTCTGTAACATGTACCACAGCTGGGAGAAATAAACTATCAAAGAAACATGCTGTACATCAGAAAGCAGGACCAATTCCCTGGTATCCATCGTTAGAAACTGGATTTTGACAGGGGAAGTCAAACCTTCAACAACTGCTGGCCAGATTCTTTCATTTGACACTGTTATAAAGTAGCACAAGTGTTTGCCAAGAGTACTTCCACTCTGAGACTGATCTACAGGGATTTTCCTGTGCTCAGCTGGTATAGTCCTACATACAAGATTAAAAGACTGTTCTGTGGAGCTTTGCTGTAACCCCCAGGCTCCTCACTGGGCAAATGACAAGAGTGTTAATCATTAAGCAAAGGGCCCTGGTTTTGATTTGATCTGACCCTCAGCTACTTGCATTGTCCATCTGCCGCTAAAATATCCTGCCTGCCTCCTTGATGGCCTGTGACAGTGGCTCCTTCCTCTGCTGGTGACCGTTGCTGTGCTTCCTCCCTAGTGGGTGTGTGGCACCAGAGGGCTAGTACCTCCCCCTTTTGGATGACAGCTTTCTGACTGAAGTGCAAGCTGAAAACAGTGTCTCCCCTTTGTGCCACTTGCCTACTTCCTTTTGACCTGGTCAGTTTCAATGCACTATAGTTTCATTCTTTGCTATCATGTTATAGGTTTGTATTCTCCCAAAATGACTGTCCTCACAGTGGGTGTCTGCACAGGGCCCACATGCAAATGGATCCCCACAGAGCACCTAGTTCACAGTGCCTGATATAGAGAATTTCTCAGCCCATGCTTTAGATTTTTTTCCCATTAGGAAAGAAAAAGATGCTCATTAGAAGAAATGTGAGAAATACGTAAGGGATCGCTACTGATTTCAGCACTGTTAACGTTTGAAGTACTGTTACTTTAAAGATTCAGAAAGATGTAGAGTAATTAACCCCCGCCCCGAGAATCACATTAACATTCTGTCATAAAAGGTTTGCAGAGACCTTTCATTTTATAAAAAGAATAGAACGTAGCAAATCAAGTTGAGGTGGCCATTTTTCCTTCCGGGTCCTGTTCCCTGTCCTGGCCAGAGGAAACCGCTGTTGGGGTTTGGGGGATAAGAAGAGTCTGGAAGCAGCCAAGAAGGCTCAGGAGCCCTAGACAGACGGGGCCAACGAGAGGGCCAGGTGCCTGCAGCCCCAGCACCCTCTCCGAAGGGGCCAAGGGGCCTTGTCACGGGTCCCAGGGTGCCTGCGTTCAGGACAGAGTGTGCGGACCCGACAGACCTCATGATCATCTCGCATTTAACATTGCTTATATTCATCTCCCAGGCTTGGGATAAAAGCCATTTGGGAAACAAAGAGAGATTTAGGCCAGACCAGACTACCAGCGAGCTCTGAGCTGGCCTGGTGCCTGGGACAAGTGTTGCTCCCCCTGTGGCCCCGGGCCAGCACTCTGCGGGCAGTTTCCATGGGCAAGAATAGGTCCACATCAGAACTGCAGGGCACAGACCCAATCCTAACAGAAAGTGACCCTCCGAACCCCCGGTGAAGCTCTGAACGCTCGCAGCCCCTCCTCAGCTGGCCCTCCTCCGCCCTCTGCTTACCCCCTCACCCTGCTGACGGGCGAGAGGCCCCCCTGGCGCCTGGCCCTCCTCCCTGGTGAGCATCAACGGGGGTGTGGGGCGGTGTGGTCCCTGGAAAGCTGGGAGCATGCCGTCCTGACCCAAGAAAATAACCGAGGCCCTGCGAGGCCACCAGCTCTTCTGCCCGGCCGCCCCCTTGGCCCTGATCTGCGGCTGTGCCCAGGGAGTGGGGTGCCACAGGCACCCGGGCACTCCTACACGACGTCCTCGCCGAGGACACCAAATGCTTGGTGTTTGACAAAATCAAGCTCCTTTTATTTTAGCTGGTGGCTGCTATGTTATTATCTCACAGGGAGGGTGTCAAGAGGCCACATTTCTGACTATGGAATTATCCTCTAGTTTAAATGTGAGCCCATGTGGTGAAAAAGACACCTAAGTTATCAGACTCTCAGAGCTTAAGAAAATGTATTTTATTCCTGACCATGTGACCCACCCAGGAGCATGAGATGAATAAAATTCACAAGGTCTGTGGTGGTACCACCAAATTTCTTTACATTTGGGTCTTTTCAATGAAAACTGACATCTCAAATGTGTTACTATTGAAATGCAATGGATTTACTCTTTGTCACGGATGGGGCACTAAAGGCTGCTGGTATGACAGTAAGTTTTATATTCATGTTTGGGTAGTTCTTCACCATCTTGAAATCAAGTACAGGTCATCTCACTGGCTGTTCAGTCTTCGGCTCTTGTACGTCTGTCTGTGCAGAAGTGGGCTCTGCGGCAGCTCCTGTTTAATCTCCAGCTTTGCTGAGCTACTCCTGAGCCTCAATTATTTTCTAAAAGGAAAGAAAGTTTTCTTCACAGCTCTGATCCCAGCTTCCAGGGGCAGGAGATTGCACCACGTGAAACTGCCATTTGTAAGCTGGAAATGTCGGGTTACTGGTAATAACTGCAATTGGTCCAACCCAATATGTTGGTCTAAACGAAGTTAGCAAAGATGCCATTCACTGCACGTTCACCTTGTCTGAACCTCCTCTTGTGGACCGTGAGAAGGTGGAAGCCACTCAGAACTCTTTAAATGCAGCAGTGCCTTTACTCCTGACCATGACATCATGGACTGTGTCCCCCAGTTTAAAAATGGGAAACCAAAGCCCCGTGAGATTGAATACCTCGCCCTGATCTCACCAGCTAGGTGACTGAGCCCAGTTTGGGGCCTGGGAAGCCTGGGTCTGAAGCCTACATTTTTCACTCTGCTACACTGTCTTCCCACCCAAAGAAACCAAAGAATGGAAAGTTAATTTGTGTGTATGTCCAAATGGGTTTGGATATTTTGAGCTAAAAGTAAAGGTAAGCCCTCACTAAAATGGCTTAAGCCTTAGGAGATATATTAGCTACCCAATAAGAAATCTAGAGATTGGGCAGTGGTGGGTTACTTTTATAAAACACTGTCACTAAGAGCTTTTTATTTCTGTCATCCTCAAACGTTGGCTTGTTCAGTATCCTGGTTCTCATGCACCCCAAATGGCTGCAGTGGCTCCAGGCTTCACATGCCAGCAATACCCAGATAGAAAGAGTCAACCCTGGCATATGACCCATTTTAAGATTGAGGAAAACCTTCCCAGGTTCCTCAACAGACTTCTCACACCTCATGGGTCAGAAACAGGTGTAAGCATGGTCTCACAACCAGTGGCTGGGCCAAAGGACTGGGTTAGACAAAACTAAGATTCTCCCTTGGGAAGCTGGAGAGGGCCTTAGACTATGCTGAAGATCAAGGCCTCTTAGAGGAGGGGGAAACAAGCTGGGGGTCCCCTAGCAGGAAAGGGCCCAAGGAACAGCTGCCACACATAAGTTCAGCATGGGCTGTAAAAGATGGAGCCCCAAGTTTGGAATTGGCCAGAGTGAGAACTAGTGTGAATAAGTGAGGAAAGCTTCTGGATTTCAAACAGCCTCCAACATTCATGACTTGATTTTTTGTGGTCGGTAGGAATGTTGTAAGTGGTGTGCAAAGGAATAGGTTAGCACAGTTCTCAAGTGTCTGATACGTATTTACTCATTTTTAAATAACAACAAGCCCTTACCTGGAACACAAATGATATTTGTTAAATTATATTTTAAACTGTATTTTCCAAAGGAAAAGAAAATTTAGTTAGCAGAGTAGCCTTGTTTTATATTTTTATGGATCTCTTTGATGTTTGAGTTAATTTTAAAAATAGCTCTCATATCTGCCTCTGCATTCAATTTGTTGTGATGTGTTATTGCGGTTGAAGAAAATGAAGAAATCCAGTCTTACACTAATAGATAATTGGGAAAAGTGGTAGTATTTTATTAATGTTTGGTAGCTTTTTCAGATAATTGTGAATATTATTTGATATTACACCAAAACTTGGCAAGAGATAGTTTTTAATGGTTAGTTGCAATATGGAATCAGAAGCCATAATGAACTTTTTATACTTTGTGACATTAAAATCCATTGGTCTGTTTGACACTTTGAATATTTTTTCCAGGAATGTTTCTACACATCACACATTTTTCTTTTGGGACATAGTGATTTATTGAGTTATGCAGATTTTATGAATGTTGACATACTCCATGCAATATAAAAGAATTTGTTAATATCACCACCAATCCTATAAGGAAAATATTGAGAGGCTGTCAAACTCATGCTGGTGAATTCAAGTTTCACAGAACTCTAATTTTCCCCTGAAATTTTCAATTTTATCTATGACAAGAAAAATGATCAGTTATTTTCCTTGAAATAAAAGTTTTACTTTGTTCATTTTTAAAACAGTGTCTTACAAATACCCAAGTTTGGATAATCATAATTTGTCAGTCTGCTGTTCTTTCGAGGGAAAATGGTATATTCCATGACAAAAGTAGTTTGTATAGTTCACAACTAAAACTGTTGCACGGTGCTTTTCTTTGAGATAACTATCAGACTTCAGCAAGCAGTTCAAATGCTGCTCATGTTGTGCACAAAGAGTAAAAAGATGTGGTCAAGGAGTTGAATTTCAATGAAGTTAACAACTTCCACAGCTTCATCAAGGACAGTCCTAAGTGAAACTGGTTTTTGTTTTGTTTTTTAGCTGCCCAGTGAAGGATACAAAGACTGCTAGTATAATTAGGTGCCACTGCCCTGATTCACGCTCAGGTGCCAGCAGTTTTACTCACCTTGGGTTTCGTGTCATCTGTGCACATGTCGACAGACTTGTTCCAGGATAAACATGAGACTCAAAAGAGTTATTCAACACTTTGCATTTCTTGCCAAGCCACAAGTTTGTTGACAAAAAAGTTATTCAACAATTTGTGTTTGTTGCCAAGTGTTCCTATAAGAGATCTTGGATGATGGTTAGTTGGGTCTGATAATGGATGAATGCATGCAAAACAGTAAGCCTGGCCTCATCTGTAGATTTGTCCCATTGGTAAAGCAAGTAAAATTTCTGCAGATGAGATATTAATTCAGTGATCATTGGTAATCAAAATCTTTAATGCAACAAGTCACTGTGTCGTTGGGAAGTGGCACTACCATGATTTCCTTTACTGACCTTTCCTCCAGCAGGCATTCAGCAATGTCAACTGCAAAGGCGTTGTAAGTCTCTCAACCATCAGGTGCACTTCTCCAGCCACTGTAATAAGATAACTTAATCTGTAAGGTAATTTGGATTTTTCCTCTTTCTACTATGAAAAATTGTAACAAATAGTTCTTATCTTTTAAAGATCTAAATTTAGGTTCTTACGAGCTAAATTACATCTGCATTTAAAAGATTTACTTTCTTTTTCTTTAAACACTGGGTGATAACCAAATGACACTACAACTTAGCACCAATAATGCTTTCTTTTTAAAATTAGTATACTTGTATTTTAGAGCAGTTTTAAGTTCACAGCAACATTGAACAGGAAGTGCAGAGTTCCCCCATATTCCTTGCACCTTACCAGACAAGCTCCCCCTGCTATCTATATCCTGCACCACAGTGGTGTGGTACACTTGTTACATTGATAAACCTACCCTGATACATTTTTAACACCCAAAGTCCATTGTTTACATTTGGGTTCACTCTTGGTATATTTTTATCATAATGACACGTTTCTACCATTGTAGTATCATACAGAATAGTTTCGCTGCCCTACAAATACTCTGTGCTCTGCCTATTCATCCCTCTGTACCCCATGCCCCCACTCCACACCTGGCAACCATTAATATTTTACTGTCTCCATAGCTTTGCCTTTTCCAGAATGTCGTGTAGTTTGAATCATGCAGCATGTAGCCATTTCAGATTGGGCTTCTTTCACTTAGATGTGATTTAAGGTTAACTCCATGTCTTTTCAAGGCTTGACAGCTCATTTCATTTTAGCACTGAATAGTATTCCATTGTTGGGATGTATCACAGTTTATTTATTCATTCACCTCCCGAAGCACATATTGGTTTCTTTCAAGTTTGGGCAATTATGAATAAAGCTGCTGTAGACATCTGTATGCAGGTTTTTGTGTGGACATGCATTTTCAGTTCATTCGGATAAATACCAAGGGGTGCCACTGTTGAGTTACGTCATTGGAGTATATTTAGTTTTGTAAAACTGCCCAGCTGTCTTCCAAAGTAACTATACCATTTTGCATTCCCACCAGCAATGAATGAGAATTCCTGTTGTTCCACATCCCAGACAGCATTTAGTGTTTTTAGTCTTTTTTATTTTGGCCATTCTAATAGATATGCGGTAATATCTCACTTTTTTTTTAATTTGCATTTCTCTGATGACACATGATGTGGAGCATCTTTTCATATGCTTACTTGTTGTCCATCTTCTTTGATGAGGTGTCTGTTCAGGCCTTTTGCCCATTTTTTAATCAGGTTCATTTTCTTTAGTTTTAAGAGCTCTCTGTACATTTTGGATAGCATTCCTTTGTCAGATGTTTCCTTTGCAAATACTTTCTCTCAGTTTATGGCTATGTTCTCATTCTCTTCACACTGTCTCTCACAGAAGTTCTTAGCTTTAATCAAGTCCAGCTTATCAATTATTTCTTTCATGAATTGTGCGTTTGGTGTTGTATCTAAAAAGTCATCATCATACCCAGTGTCATCTAGGTTTTCTCCTATGTTATCTGCTAGGAGTTTTGTAGTTTTGTAATACAGATTTAGGTCTGTGATCCATTTTGATTTTTGGGAAGGCTGTGTCTAGATTCATTGCTTTGCATGTGGATGTTCAGCTGTTCCGGCACCATTTGTAGAAGAGACTATTTTTGCTCCACTGTATTGCCTTTGCTCCTTGTCAAAGATCTGTTGACTCTATTTGTGTGAGCCTATTTATGGGCCGTTTATTCTGTACCATTGATGTATTTGTTTATTCTTTCACCAATTTTCACTATTTTGATTACTGTAGCTTTAAGCCTTGAACCCAGGTAATGCCAATCATCCAGCTTTGTTCTTCAATATTGAGTTGCTTTTCTGGGCCTTTTGCCTCACATATAAACTTAAGAATTAGCTTTTTGATATCCACAAAATAACTTGCTGGGATTTTGACTGGGGTTGCATTGAATCTATACATTGAGTTGGGAGGAACTGACATCATCACAATATTGAATTTTTGTATCAAAGACAGAGAATATCTCTATTTTTTAAAGTTTACCTTTGGTAACTTTCATCAAAGTTTTATAGTTTTCCTCATAGGCATCTTGTATATATTTTGTTAGATTTATACATACTTCATTTTGGGGGTGCTAATGTAAATGTTTTTACTTTATTTCAAACTCCACTTGTTCATTACTGGTATATAAGAAAATTGACTTTTGTACATTAACCTTGTATCCTGCAACTTTTCCATAATCACTTATTAGTAACAGGAGTTTTTTGGCTGATTCTTTCATATTCTCTCCATAGATGATCGTGTCATCTACAAACAAAGTTTTATTTCTTCATTCCCAATATGTGTACCTTTTCTTTCCTTTCTTGTCTTATCACATTGGCTAGGACTCCCAGAATGATGTTGAATAGCAGTGGTGAAAGGGGACGTCTTTGCTGTGCTCCTGATCTTAGTGGGAGTTTCTCACTGTTAAGTATGAGTTTCTCACCAAATATGATGTTAGCTGTAGGTTTTTTGTTTTTTGTTTTTTTTAGGAGAGCAAATGAGAGACTTATTTAGAGAGAAAGTGAGAGGACAGAGCTCCTGGCTCAGGCCAGAAGGGGACAAGGGAGCCCTAGGGTGGTGTGTTGTCTAGGGGTTTTATAGGCAGTGGAGAGACAAAGGGCTAGGGATGTACACCTGCTAAGTGGTCCCAAAATGTTTACCTTTGAAGAAACACCAAGTTTCTTATTAGTCTTCCTGGTTACAAGAATTTTACTGCTCTAATTTCCTCCCAGGATAGCAGCTTCCTGGTCTGGGAGCATATCACTCAAGGCTGCCTGCTTTGGTCCCAAGGTGGGCTGAGTTATTGTCCGTATGTTAAGGAAGTTACTTTTTAGCAAGTTGGATTCTAAAATGCAATCTAATTTTCAAGATGGCATCCTTCCTGTTTTTACTATGTTGTTTTGGGCTTGCTTGCTACATTGGCCAGGTTGCAAATCATTTGTTTAGGGCTGGAGGAAGGAAGGCAGCACCTGGGTAAGGTCAGAAAAACAAGCTGGGCCCCCTAGCAGGCCAGAGCAAATCCCACAGTGGATTATCTTGCTTTGTTTTCTCCGGAGGCCCTCACCCTACACTGTCTAAACCCATGGTCCCTGTCTCTTTACCCCCTCTCCAGATGGAGACCCTAGCTGCTGCTAGGGAAAGGGGGCGATGACTGCTCTGGCTGCTTCAGGCTGAGAGAGGGCGCAGTAAAGGGTGCAGTTAGGTCTCCATCAGTGTTCACCCGAGAGGGCCTTGGAAGATGGGCACTTCTATCTGGGGTTCCATTTCCATCACCATTTGCAGTTTCATGGCTTCAAAAGGATTTAGAAAACCAGCTCCATGTTGTAGTACTCCATAGGACTTCTGGGCGTGTGCTTTCAGAGGTCCTGGAGTGAATCAGAGACATTTTGTGAATAATTTGGAATGTATACACAATACACAACTTTAATTACAGCACAGGTCCCACCTGTACTGCTGTTAGGATGTCTAGTGCCATTCTGTTTTGTATAACTGCTTGGCGCATTAGTTTTACTTTAGTATTAAGGCCTTTTGAGTAAAATTGGTTAAGTATTTGATATGCCAAATTACATACATCTTTTAAACCAAGAGATGGTACAAAAATAGAGGCTAGGTGATCATTCCAATGAAAAACACTCCTAGTCCATGGATGCTAGAGGCTTAGGAAGTTTGCAGGGTGTGGGGTGTTCTTAACTCAACACCCCTGCAGCCAAGGAGAAGTTCAGTTACTACACTTACTTAGTTCACTCCTTCTTAACAATCATGCTAGATTACTTACAAAACCTTCACTAAACATAACAAAGTCAAGCTTCCCTTTAAGCATTCTTCTCTTTTCAAAGATATAAGCCAGGCTGTATTGCAGGAGATAAATTTTTGTCTCAGGGAAATTTCTGTCTCAGAAAGTCTAGTTTAAAAACCTCCCAATTTTTTAGGATAATGATGAACCCAGTAAGTAGACTAGATTTCCAATAGAAGGATTTAGAAAACCAGTTTTATATTGTAGTAGATCACAGGACTTTTGACCATTTTCCTTCCTTGTGGCAAAATTAATTTAGCTGCATAACCTTATTATATTGTACTTCCCTTGGAGGGCCAAGCCTCTCCGTCAGAGAGTTTGTATTGAGGCCAGGCTTGCATGCAGAAGAAGGTAAGACACTTTCTTTTCAGGGTTTGGGGATCAAATTGCTCCCAATTCTTCAGAATGCATGCCAGAGGCATGTCTGGCTTTTTAAACTTGAAGAGGACACTCCCATCTCTGAAGTTATCCCAGACAAGCCCCCAAAATGATGCTGGAGTTCTTGTTCACGGGGTCGAAGAATGAACTTCACAAACACTTAAGGTAGGAGAGCAAGTGAGAGACTTTTATTTAGAGAGAATGAGAGGACAGAGCTCCTGGCCTGACAAGGGAGCCCCCAGCTGGGTTTTTTGAACATATTCTTTATCAAGTTGGGGGAGTTTCCCTGTATTCTTAGTTTACTGAGAGTTTTCTTAACATAAATGGGTATAGGACTTTATTAAATGCTTTTTCTGCACCTTTTGAGCCTCAGATGCCTGGGATAAATTCTACTTAGTCATGATGTATAATTATTTTCATACATTTTTGTATTTGATTTGTTAATATTTTGATGAGTATTTTTGCATCTATATTCATGAGATATTTGGTCTGTAGTTTTCTTTCTGTAGGGTATTTATCTGGTTTTGATGTTAGGGTAATTCTGACCTTACAGAATGAGTTAGGAAGTATTCCCTCTGCTTCTATCTTCTGAAGGAGATTTTAGAGAAATGGGGTAATTTCTTCCTTAAATGTTTGTTAGAATTTGCAATGAACCCATCAGGGCTGGTGCTTTCTGTTTTGGAAGGTTGTTAATGATTAATTAGATTTATTTAATAGATATAGGCTTATTCAGATAGTCTGTTTCTTGTGTTAATTTTGGCAGATTGTTGTCTTTCAGAGAATTCATTCATTTCATCTAGGTTATCAAATTTTGGGGCAGAGTTGTTCATAATATTCTTTTGTTAGCCTTTTAATATCCATGGGATCATTAATAATGCCTCTTCTTTCATTTCAGATAATATTAATTTTTATTACCCATTCATTCTTGCATGGATTCATTTCTTTTTTGTTTCTTAGCCTGAATAGAAGCTTATCAACTTTATTGATCTTTTCAAAGAACCAACTTCAAATTCAAATGATTTTCTCTGTTGATTTCTTGTTTTCAATTTCATTGATTTCTGCTCTAATTTTTATTATTTCTTTTCTTTGGCTGTTTATGTTTGTCAGCTCCGCCCTGCCTCTAACCCACAGATTTGGAGGGAACGCCACGGAATGCTGAAGATCTGAAAGGCCAGCCAGGGGACTCAAGGCATTGCAGCACAAGAGTAATGCCGAAAAGGCACTCCGCAGATTTATTGAGCAAATGAACTTAAACATCTAAAGAATTCTGAGTAGGGGGTTCAACACACGATCAACACACAATCATTATCTGACCTTGAGTCTAGCCCAAGGGCATGATGCTCCTCAAGGACACCGACACCATGTGAGGGCGATCACGAGTTCTGTAGGAACTGTTTTGGCTCTAATCATTCTGGTGTAGGAAAAATAATCAAGTCATATGTATTTGCACATTTGATTTCTATTCTACTTGTTTTGTGTATTAATCTCACAAAGAAATTAAAATTTTTTTCTTAATATTATATAAAGTACATCATGCTGTTTACTGAGATTTACTTTTCCACTTCAGATAGAATCTTACGACAAAAATTCATCCATACATTTATTTGTTTTGACTGCTCTAAGTTATCAGTTGACTCATCCATTCTTCCATTGACGGGCAGCTTTTGGATTGTTTCTAGGTTTTTACTGAATGGTGCTGTGGTGAACCTCATTCATGCATTCCTCTTTTATATATAATTTTTTTCTGTTTCCACCTAAAATAATCGTTTCTGGGTCATAGAATAAGTTTTTCTTTACCTTTAGAAGGTAATGTCAAAACATTTTAATATTTTAAATCTCACCAGCAACATTAAAAGATTTTGTGAATCCACACTTTATCCAAAATTTGGTATTATGAGTCTTTTAAATTTTTGCCAGTGATATGCCTACATCATTGTGGTCTTGATTTGCATTTTCCTGATCACCAGTAATGTCAAACATCTCTTTGTATTTATTGGCCATATGGAATTTCCTCATCTGTGAAATACTTCTTCATATCTTCTGCCTAATTTTCATTGAGTTTGTGGTTTTCTTATTGAGTTTTAGAGTTCACTATATATTCTTAGTAATATTTGTCATTTTTGTTTGGCATGAAATTGAGATATTGTAAATATCTCCTCAAAATTCTAATTTACCTTTTTACTTGTTTTTGAGTAGTACAAGTTCTTAATCTTAATAAGCCCTGCACATTTAAGTTTTCTCTGAAGTTAACAATGGTCTTTTTGTACATCTGCTTACTTCTTTATGTACTTGTTGCTAATATAATCTAAATCCTTCTTAAAGTGTACAAATTTCCTCAAGATACTCAAATTAGGTATTCTGTCAATTTCACCTTCCTGAAAAAATCCTTCCTGGAACTTTGTGACCTGTTCTATCCTGGATGTGTTGCCTTTTAGGCACTGCGGTCACCTTCAGATCTCCAATAAACCCATTCCTGGAGACTCCTTCTCTCTGTTTCTTGGATCCTAGGGCTTACTCTTATTTCACTTTGTTTGGTGGAGCACTCTATACCTTCCCGAGAAAGAGTGTAAGAGAGATTTTAGAGATCTGCATTTTGCTCTCATACTTTTCGACGTGAGTGGAATTGTATTGGACATTATTTCCTTTCAGAAGTTTGATGACATTGTTTCATTGTCTTACAGCTTCAACTGTTATGTTTTGAGAAGTTTGGTGTTATTCTGATTCTTGGTTCTGGTATGAAACCCTTTTTCCCCATCCCTCTGGAGATTGTAGGATCTTCCTTTTTCCCTAGTGCTTTGAAATGCCATGATAGGATATGTGGGTCTGTTTTGGACCACTGTACCAGGCCAGCATGCTTTCAGTTCCAAGAAATTTTCTGTAATTTCTTCCCTTCCATTTTTTCTGTTTTCTCTTTCTAGAACCCCTATTATTTAGGTATTGGATCTTCTAGATTGATCTTCTAGTTTTCTTATCTTTTCTCTCCTACTTTCTCTATCTTTGTATTTTAATTTTACTTTCTGGGTTATTTCCCAAATTCTACATTCTGTATTGATCCTCTACTTCATCTTAACCTCTTTCATATCTGCTATCATAATTTTAATTTCCAGAAGCTTGCTTATTTGTTCCCTGAATTTTTTTTTCCTTTAACAGCACCTTGTTCTTCTTTTATGAATGTAACAACTTCTTTTATTTTCTCAACATATTGGTCACAGCAAGCAGAGACTTTCCTGACCCTCCTGATATTCCCTGGCTGTTTGCTCAAGCCAGAAGCTGTCCACCAGAGGACCGACTGGAAAGCCTGTCCACGTCCATGTGGCCAGCCGAACTGTAGTCGTCATTAGAGGGCGATTGAGCTAGGTATTCCTTAGGATATTCCCAATGTCAAGATCTTAGTTTTATTCCAGGGAGACTTTCTGATGTCAGTATCTTACTTCTTTTCTCTCTTCCAGAGAAGATTTCTGTTTTTCTGCCAGGCGCATGTTGGTTGACAGCCAGCTGTCTGGGAGCTGAGTAGGTCAGGGGAAGCTGCTGACTTGTTAGTTTGTGGGGACCAACTCCTTTCTTGCCGGTGGCCTTTGGTCCGAGTTTTCCAGGGCCACGGACCTCATTCACTGCGCCCCCCACACCGGTGTGGCTCCAGCCAGGAAGGAGGGCCATATCCCCGGAGCTCTTGGGGTTCCGGCCCAGCGACTCCGGCCTCTGCCCCGAGTGGCCTCACCTGCTGCCCGGAAACTGGCGCTGCCCCGGTCCCTACCCCGCGTCCTGCACGGCCGATGCCCCAGGACCCGCCTGAATTTTGACCTACTTTTAAATTAACTGAATTTAAGAAACAAGTGGAAACAGCCAAAGGGTATTATTGAATACCCAGTATACAGCCCACACAGTGCTAAGTATTTTCAAGGCCACTAAGAATCTCCTTTGTGGTTTTTTTTTTTACCTCCATGCTCCTTAAACATCAGTACTCTGCAAGGTTCTGAGGACCACTTTTTCTCTCATTCCTGGATAATCACATCCACTCTAGTAGATTTAATTATCATCTATATGTTGAGCTGCCCCAAACATGTGTCTAACCTTGTGCTCACCCCTCAGCGTTAGGCATGTGTACCTGATTCTAGTTCATTTGGACAGACAGCTGTGTCCACAAGAACCAACCTGCCCCAGATCCAATCATCTTCCCCACGGCCAGGGATCCAGGAGTCCCAGACCTGATCTTCCCACACTTCCTGTCTTAATGGACTTATCATGTGCTATTACAAACAGAAGAGTTCATTTTTACAAGTCCATCTTTTTGTTTTCTGCTTTTGCTGGAATGCTAAAGAAGACTTCTCTTACTCCCAGCTCAGGTAAAAATTTGTCTATATTTATTTCTTTTGTGATTTAATCAAATCTTTTATCTTTCTGAAACTTAGTTTGGTTTGAGGCATGGATTTAATGCCCCAACGCCACTTATGGAAAAAAAAAATTAATCTTTTCTTGTATTTGTTTGAGTAAGTTGCCAGCTGATTCTCTAGGGTTTTCCAATTAGTTAAAAGTGCACATTTCACCCTCTGATATTTAAGTCACCTCTGTTAGAATGTTTTGGTTGCTCACATGGAAATCCAACTTCAACTGTCTTAAGAAATCAGAGCACCAGAATGAACAGATGTTGTTTGTATCATGGCTGAACTTGTGGATTCATATGATGCCTTAAACAACTTGTTTCTCTATCCCTGGGCTCTGCTTCTTTCTGGGTGGCTCTCATTTTCAGAGAAGTACGCTGTAAACAGAGACTACATGTTAAGTTAACCACAGGCCCCTATTTAACAGACTTTTTTTTTATCCCTGTGACATATCTCCATGGAGCCTTGGTAGGCTGCCTGTCTGTGTTATTTTTGATCAACCTTGTTTGCCAAAACTTGGTACAGAGGTTCTCATCCTGTCATATTGGGCCAAGCAGCTCTAAGAATAACTTTACCAGTTAACTAGCAGGTGGAGTCGGACAACACCTTCCTGTCTAGGTTTTTGGACAACAAGAGTAGGATAAGCTCTGTTTCTCACTAAAACATTTTAGTCTTGGATTATGGATAGGGAAAATCGACATGGGGAGAGGTTACAGAAGGGGTCTTTCCTTTGTGTGAGCATCCGGTATACTGCATTTCAAGCCTATCATCCAAAGAGGTTTAGAAAGGGCAGCCTGTCCACATTTGTCCCACAGCAAGGCATGGAGGGAAGTGCCCCCCAGCAAGGCCTAGGGGTTTGGATTTCCTGGTAGTTTCGGTTCCTACCATACACCCCCATTGCAATTACCAGGCTCCAATTCTTGGGGCTTAAACTTTAGCAAAGAGGTGGGAGCAAAGTGCAGAACTTAGTTATTGCAGTTTGGCATGATTATTAGACTGGACCTCAGCATTTGCACATACTTGGCTCTGTTTTCTTTGTTTCTAGCCAAGCCACCTTGGTCTGGAATCTGTCACTTGCTGGTACATTCTCCTCAAGGCTTTGAGTTAAGCCTTAACTTGAGGAGGGCTGTGGTCTGAGGCCCATGGGGCCAACTTATACTAGATTAGCAGCATTCCTTCCTGGGGTGGGGAAATCCTCAGAAGCCCCCAACTCCTCACTTTTCCTGGGGGTGTTTGACTTGTAAACCTACCCCCATACCAATATCTACCTTCACTAAAGTCTTTATATTTGAAAGCCCAGTGGTGTGTGTCCCTTCGCTTCACGTCTCCCCCAGGAGCCGAGCTCTCTGCCCCTCCCCACCCACGCCAACACATACCCCACTGAGGCTCTCCTCCCTCACCACCTCATGTGTGTCCAAGGAGAAAATCGGGTTTTCTGGCTGTTGGAGGGGCTTGTGACAAGAGATATTTCTAGAAGCCATCACTGTGAAGCCAGCTGGTGGGAGAGCAGACACCTGTGGCTGGGGCCAGCATCTGTCCCACCTGCGGTTGGCTGGCGACAGTGTCTGTGGCACACAGGGTCAGCTTTCTGCTCGAGTGTATGCTGGGCAGCTGACTGGCACTGGCTATGGGGGCAGGGGACTGGAATTTTCCAACCCATGGAAAATGAGACACCATAGGAAAAAAACAACAGGGAGACAGATTGGGAAAGGTTATTTGCAGTGTCTTAAAGCAAACACAGTCTAACATCTGTAGTATACAAGCAAAGGGAAAAAAGCCAGGGTCTCCAATTGGAAAGAAAGGGGGTATAAGTCCAAATAACAGCAACAGCAATGAGCCAGGCAATTCAAGACAAGGAAGCCCCATAGGTTAATAAGCACAGGAAGATGTGTGCCATCTCAGTGGTAATGGCAGAAATGAGAGTAAACGACAAGGACATACCCTTGTATACTTGCTAGATTGGCATAAAGCAGGAAGCTAATAGTGCTGAGTGTCAGTGGAGATGCAGGTACTGCAGTGGGACCAGGGTGGTGCTTGTCTAGGGGATTTATAGGCAGTTGAGAGACAAAGGCCTAGGAATGCAGACCTGCTAAGTGGTCCCAAAATTTTTATCTTTGAAGAGACATTAAGTTTCTTATTAGTGTTCCTGGTTATTTACAAGAATTTTACAACTCTGATTTCCTCCCAGGAGAGCAGCTTCCTGGTGTGGGAGCATATCACTCAAGGCTGCCTGCTTTTCTCCCAAGGTGGGCTGAGTTATTGTCTGTTTGCTAAGAAACTTACTTTTTAACTATTTGGGTTCTAAGATGGGAAATAAGTGTTTAATAATAACTTTATCTATAAATAACCGAAAGGAAAAAAATTGTCCTCTGTCCTGTTTTTCCTGTAGCATCGATGTCTTCTGCTCCTTGGCCTTTGGAGAAAACATGGCATTGTAAGGCCGCCATCTTTTTGGACAACGACAAGGATCAAGATCTTCTTTAGTATAACCTCTTTACATACAAGTCTGAGTGGAAGGGAAACCAACTTCCCAAAATTTCTCTAGTGTGTTGGATGGAATGTAGTGGAATCAGTGCCTTGAGCAGGAAGCCAAGTTCTTTTCTCTTTCTTCTGCTGGAATATCTGCATAATAAATTTCACATTCCTTACATGTGTGTCGAAGCAATTTTTGTCTGTCTGCTTTTTTCTGAACTACCTCAATATGAGATAAAATTTTGTCTCTCATCATCTTTAAAATATGGTTCCACAAATGCTTTCTGTTTGACTTTATCTTGATATCACCATGAGTGCTTGGAGTCTTTGTGGGAGCTGAGAATTCCTCCCCTTCATCCGCCACTTGGAGGAAACCATCTTCCAAGCAGGACTCCTATTCTTCATGTGTTGTCCTATCAAACATATCTGCCAAGCTGTCATTCAGTTTTCTTCCTCTGTGTGGACTCTTTTCTCCCTTCTGCTCTTGCTTCTTCATTTTTAAAAGCACAGTTTCACTAACCAAGGTACAGTCCATGTCCACTGTCTCTCCTCCTGCTAATCTTGTTGGACTGCCATCCTTTGTGTCTATTACTGTAATGTCCATTTTATACTGAGAAAGGTCTGCTCCTGGATCTATACTCCACTGGATATTTTCAAAGGATACATTTTGGTTGTTTTGTAGACTTTGTTTTAGCAATTCTACATGGATTTAACTGAACAACTGATGCAAGTTCACATGCTCCACGGACTGACCTGGTTGTTTTTACTGGCTCATGAGAACTAGCACCCTTCAAGTCCTCGAAATGATTCTCTGTCTCCAAACTTTCATGTGGATGTAGAGGGACTTTAAAGATAGGATTTTCTTCTTTTATCTGTAATGGTGTTTCATTGTCTGGAGAGGATTTACTCAAGGACCGAGGCTGCACTCCTGTAAACGGCTCTGGGGAATCTCTGGTTAACACACAGCTCCCACTCAGGGCCTCATGGCTTGAGGAGGGGCCCTCTGGAATGGGCTTCCAAGCCTCCCTGAGAGCCACCTGCCTAAGTCTGATTTTAGAGGTCTCCCTTCCTTGGCTTTTCTCTTGACACTGAACAGCTGAAAATCGGTCAGACAGATCCAGAGGTTTATCCATCACATGGTCTCATTCATGGAAGAAAGATTATCCAGCAGAAAAGAAAAAGCATTTTCTTTATCAAAAGAGGCTTGTGGGCAGTGTACTTCATCTTCACTTTCTTCCTTGATTTTCTTTCTTTTGGATCACCTGCCTCCCAATGGTTTCAGGGCCACCACGCGGCTGTCTCTATCAGTAACAGCATCTTTAATGGGATCCACACTGTCCTGTTCACTTACGGATTCACTTACGTTTTTATTTTTAAGCATCTGCTTATTAGAAGATGACTGGCTAATATTGTTCCCTTCAGACATCACAAGGTTGTGATGTGTGAAAAGGACACTATCTTCAGATTTTGATCTACTTTTCTCTGATCTAGAATTAGATGAGTTGCTGAAAGGCAGTGTTTTCAGATGGGGTTTTTTTCCCCAGTCTCTAAAAGGGAAGGGGACAAACTTGTATTCAAAGCTATACTGCTTCTCACATTAGAGATAGCTCCAAATACAGGGGATGATACCCGAGTCGTCAATTCTTCTTGAGGAGGAGACTTTGATTCAGAATCTGAAAACCCTAAACTCTCTTCACTGTTTCTTCTAGATTCTTCAAAAGATGGTTCCTTATAATCCCCTTCTAGACAGTGGCAGAGCTCATCACCACGAGGGCTCATGGGACCTTGAGGTTTAGATTCTTCTTGAACACGAAGTCCAGCTGTTTCAGCAACAACTGTAACTGAATTAAAAGATGACTTATCAGTGGGATAACTGTTCATTCCATGTGTTTTAGGCATAGGAGATTGACTCTGATCACAAGTGTCAGCCACTAGAATTTCATTTTCATTAGGTTTATGCTGTGGATGAGTTGAAGATTTTGGAACTTTTCTCAATTCATCCATACACATGGAAGGGTCTGGTTTAGCATGTGCTTGTTCTCAGTATCGGATGTGGAGGTTCTCCTTTCTTCATAGTTGGCTGATGCCAGAAAACGAAAAGGCTGTAATTGGTGAATCCAGAATAACATTTCATCAGATGCAGATCAGCTGCTTGATGTTGCTGAGCATTCTCAATTTTCTGCTGCAGCTGTTCAGAAAGTTTTTATTTTCTTCCTGTGGAGTATTCTTTTCATTCATAAGCTCTGTGATGAGTTTAAGATTCTGCTGCCGGATATTTTCAAACTCTTGCTGTTTTTCCAGATATGTTCTTCAGTTACTGCACAGCGATCACATAATCTGGCTCTTAATCCATCTTCTAAAACTTTGATGGTTTCATGAAGGACTTTCTGTTGCTCTCTCAGCTGTTGATTTTTGGTGAAGAATTCTTCTAGTCTCTGTGCATCTAACATTCGCTCCTTTTTCAGTTTGGTTACTTTTACTTGTAAACCTTGTACTTCTTTATCATGATACTTCTTTAATTTTGTCCAAAGTTCCTTAAAGTCATTAGATACATCTGCAGAACTAGGGCTTCCACAACTGCTTCCAAAGATGTTCATCTTGCTTAACATGCTCCACACTCCTGCTTGCCTCATGTCTCTGACCTTTTCTGTTACCTGTGTAGGTATGAAACTGTATCTGGACAGGTGAAATATCACAGCTCCGAGATCGCCTGGGGATCCGCGCAAGCTGGCACGCTCCGGGCGGTGGAGAGGCGGCTGCCCTCTCCTCCTCCAACCCTCACTACCTGCCGGGCCCTGGCAGGAAGGCCGGCCCCTTGGGGCAGCCCGTGCTTTCCGGGGGGACGGGGCGGTGGGGGGCAGTCAGACGGGAGCCAGCCCCGTGGGCGGGCGTGGAGGCGGCTGGGTCCCCTGCCCGCCGCACGGTGGCGTCCTATTTTTTTGAATTTTAAACCAGATTTGGATGACGATTTTACTTTGAGTAAGTAAAAAAATGCACGTGATACAAAATGAAAAAGATGCAAAAGATACACCATGAAAAGGCTCAGCCCTCTGTCCAGTTTTCCTTCCCAGAATAACCACTACATTGAGATTATCTTCCATGTTCTCCCAGAGATATTCTGTACACATACGAGCTTTGTAAACACATACATACATACATAGTCACATATCACTATTTGCCCATGTGATTTTATCTCTTAACAAATCTTAGAGATGTTTCCATAGGTCAGTACATAGAAAGATTTATCTTCCAGCCTTTCTACTGAGCTTTTTAAAGTGTATTTTTAATTTTAACTAAATAAACAGTTATATCTAGTTTAGTTTAAAAAGTCAAATGGCCCATAAGAATTATTACCAAAAAACAATATCCCTCTTTGCTATTAATTCCTAATCTTCTTATGGGAAACCACGTTCAACTCTTGGTTATTTCTGGATTATTTGTATTTCTCATATTTTTAAATACTATACAAAATGTTGACATTCTTAGTTTTTTTTCTGCTTTAAATATTAGGTATTCACTTTTTACAACTCCCACATTTAGATGGCATTAAGGAGCTAGTGAATCAGATGGAGAACAGAACAGTAGAGAAATCAAGAGAGGGCAGTACTAGTAAAGCCAAGAGAAGTCCGAGTTTTAGGAAAGGGAATAGTCATGTATCAAGGGCTTCAAAGTGCCCCAGAGGTGAGGGCTGAGTCCGCCCCTCTACCTGGCTACTTAGGTGTTGACTTGCGCGTCCAGCAACAACAGCTTCAGGAGGGCTGGGGTTTGCTATGAAATGGACACAGCCGTGTGAGGGTGGCCAAGGGATTAATTCTGGGCTGTCTGGACAGTGAGCCAGATGGGATGGAGAGGGGAAGGAACAGGGGGTCCCGAGAGCTAGAAGCCCTACACCCTTGCTCAGCTGCTCCCGGGATGCATAGCTTCCTTCTCCTATCAAGGGAAATCACAATGTTTTAAAAGTCACATAGTCTCCTGGCGGGGCATCTAGAGTTCCCAGGTAACGCCTTAAACAGCAGGCCCCCAATCCTTCAAACAAGACAGCTTCCCCTCACTTGCCCTCAAAAGGGAGATGGATGGAGGGAGAGTCTCATCCCTGGAACGCAGATGCCACTGCCCGGCTCATGGGATGATGGAAGGATAGAGAAATCCATGCCTCATCTTTTCTTAAGTACCTGTGCTTTATCTAGGTTTTCAGTGAAGCGTGCATTTTAAATTCCCACCATGTGTTGTAACAGACATCATCCTGATCTCTGATCCAGGACCAGAAGAGACCCAGAGTGCAGCCTCCCATCATGACGCTACTTTGGTGGGAGAAGGACAAGAAGGTGGGTTTCAGGAGATTGAGAAGGACTTGGAAAATAAGAAAATACAGACAGAATGTGAAGACTTGTCATTCAAAAAGTTGGTGGATAGTAGGATAGAGAGAATGGGAAAAACTGAAAGGGTAAGATCCTGAAGGATTCACGAGGGAGTGAGAGAAAAAATACAGGCTCTTTTGTTAAAGCACCCATATATCTAACGGAAAAAAAGTGTTTGCATACTTGTTTTACGGTTTACACCATCAGTTCAAACCCAGCTTATTCAGATTTAATGAGGGACCACACTGTCAGCATCAAGAGTACAGACCTGGACAGCCTGGATCCTGACTATGGTTTGAAAAATAAGTTACTAAGATCAGAGATAATATGACGCGCACTTTCAGCTAGCCTCAGACATGCGCACTGTGCTTGATGCATCAAAGAAACTGCTGCAACAAGAGGAGGAAGTTGTCAAGAGCAGGATGATGGTAGAAAGACTGAAATTAAGACAGGAGGTACCTCTTTTTTTTTTAACTGGTTTTATTAGGACTTGCTCTTTTTTCTATCCATTACAACTTCTGCAAATTAAAAAATAAGACCTTATTAAAATTACAAAGGGCAATTTATGGTGTGCTTCCTCAGAGAAGAGGTTGGGGTGAGACAGCTGGGCTCAAGCACATTGACTTGGTCTCACAAAGGAAGGTCAAGACCCAAACCCTGGTGGTTATAAGGATACAACTTGAGTGTGGGTGCATGTGGGTACCTATGCTGGGGGCACCTATGCTGGGGGTGGGGTAGAGACCACCTTGGAGCAAAATTAATGGGGTGATGTAGATCATTTTTCTAGAAATTCTGTAAGTCCACATTGAGAACTGTTTTTAGAAATTCATCTCATCTTAGATATTACCTTTTTTAAGACAGTCCCATAAATATTCAGCTTGGTTCAGTTCTCTGTGATGTGTGACCTCTGTTCTTCAGAGCTGTGGAGAAACCCTGCTGCTGCCCTGTTCCTGGCACTTCCTACTCTTAGGTGAATCTGAGCTTCACCTGCGGATGGGACAAGCAGGCTGAAAGCCATCTGAGTGACGATATCACTTCTCAAATAAGAGTGCCTTTGACCCAGGCTGAAATTCAGATTCAGCTCTTAGGAGCTGTGCAGCCTTGAGTGATTTTGGTAACATCTCTGAGCCTCAGTGTCCTATCCGTAAAATGGGAATAATAAAGTACTTACCTAAGAGGTCAACATGTCAAAGTGGATGCATGTACAAAGTGATAATGTAATATGCAATGCATACCAGACTTCAATTAAACTGAAAAATATTAGGACTTTCATCAGATAAAAAACAGTTGCTAAGGGATTATAATAGAAGCAAACAGCCCCCCACGTCACGTCTCTCCCCTTCCTCTCTGCCTACCATGCTCATCACTTTTAGCCTTGTCTAATTTTCATTTATTCTCGTGGTCAGCTCCATATCTATAATTTAGAATCTACAGCACTCTAGATTTTCCAACTTTAAGATGTCATCTTAAAGTGTTTAAGATGACATCTTAAGTGTTGTCTATTCACTTCTTGCTATGAGAGTTAAGGATTTAGCTCCCAAACACTGTTGCAACTACCCCCGCCCAGCACACTTCAACCCTCCATTTCTTGTTCAATGTAAATACAATGGACTCTCCCCGCCACTCCCCATTTTGTGTTGTGAGTGTTGGCAGCCCACCTCTTTCTATCTCAACCTTTGGCAGCTGACTTTTAAATATTTACTTTAAAATATCAAAGTTGGTTACATTCATAGCCTGCTTTGCAACGATAATAAACTTTTCTGCTCTTTGTCTACAAGTTGATTCTAAATATTGAAAATAATTAACATCATTGCATTACACATTACTATGAACAGCTTTGCATATTGCACTAAAAATTGTTCCCTGGATAGTCAAACAGTATCTATAAACACAATACTTTCTCACTAGCACTTATGAGCCCTTAAATGTAAATGGTCCTAACGTAAAACTCAATCACACCACATTTCGGTTTGCCGTATTATATTTGGAAAATGTCTGTCTTGAACTTTTTCTCTTGAGTTTCTCTTTACTCTTTCATTGTTGTGAGAAGAAACGTATGTGTTAACATGTTTTCTTGACTTTCTCCCTATTGTCTGCCAACTTCTTATTCATGTTACCCATGGCTTGGGAACTCTTCCACTTTTCTTTTTGAAACTCCAGTATTTTTTCTTATTTAGGCTGGTTTTCTTCTACAGCTCTTTGTTCTTCCTGGAGTTGCTAGTTACTTCCTTAGATCCAAGGTCTTCATTATATTTCATTTACTTTTTTCAGAGTGCATGATCATTCCACTTGGTCTAAATAAATAGTCGTACCATTTTCTCCAGGGGTCCTTCCAGGACCGCATGCTCTGCTCCGTGCCTGGTCGTTTCCTGGGACTGCCACGGAGCCACCACCACAGCGCTGTCCTGCGTGAGTCTCCCGGCTCCCAGCCACTGCATCCAACACCCACACATTTTACCAGAAAACATTCCCAAGTGCTTCCCGTGAAGGGGTGGGTGGGAAGTAAATTCTCTGGCACTTGCCTGTCTGAAAGTGCCTTTACTCTGCCATCATTCTGCAGAATAAGGGCATCACAGGCTTCTTCCTCCTGTTTTGCTCTCTAGAGGCTTTTAGAATTTTTTTCAATCTCTGGGATGCCCAAATTTCACAGAAAAATTTCTAGGTGTGGGTCATTAATCTTTCTGGACATTCTGTTGTCTCTTTCCTCACAACTTCTGGAGCTTCTGTTATTTGTCTGATAAATTCAGCCCTTCTGTTTTCTTTGTTCTTTGTTTTTTGTTTCTGGAATTCTTATTAGTCATATGTTGGGCCTCCTAGATTAAGCCCCTATGTCTCTTACTTTTCAGTTCAGTTTTCTGTATGTTTGTCATTTGGATTTGCTTTCTGAGAGATTTCTTTGATTTTATTTTCCTAGCTAGCCATCTGTTGATACGCAATTTCAGTAGGTACCTTTTTGTTCTATTTTTAGTAATTTCTCATTTTCAGACTGTTTGTTTTCCTTGTTTCATGGATATTTGTTCCTATCTTTGTGATGGTACTAATTACATTAAAGTGTTATCTTCTGTTTCATTAATTAGTTCTATCTCTTCTAGGGACAGCTTTTCTCTGTTTACTTGTTCTTTCTCTCGGGATTTCCATTCTGCAGATTTGCCCCAGATGTCTGATAATCTTTGGGTATCTGTTTATATTTGAAAATAAGGGAATTCAAAGATCACCTCCGGGTACTGCCTGCAGAGGCGGAGCTGCCATCTGGGCTCACTTTGCTTTAGACGAGGCAGGCGCGCTGGGAGGAGGCGGCTGCTCTGCACAGGCCCGCGGAGGGGAGTTTCACCGGATCACCAACACCGCTCAAGCTCCTTTACTTCTTCCCAGAGAGTTTGTTTGATATCTTTAGAAAAGATATTTTTTCTTTGCTTGGTGGCTGAGCATCCAACCTAGGGAAGTGCGGGAGGATTGGTTGTCATGCACAGGTCTTTAGCATATGCCCCCGTGTGCTGCCCTGTTGCATGCCTGCCATGGGGCTGAGGCCTTCCAGGAGGTCTCACTCCTGATGCCTGCGTCCAGCCTGCTCAATAATCTGGGCTTAATAATCTAGGGACCCCTTTGTCCATCAGCCCTTCTCTACATTTAATGTTTTACAGAAATTTGTGGAACTCCATGGTTTGTCGATAACTCCTCCTATTCCTTTTTATTGGACTTAAAAGCTATTATTTATTAGCATTTTAAAACAGTTTATAAATTTATGTATTCAGTCTGCCATCTGAGACTGAAAATCTTCCATTTCCTTTAGTAATCACGAGATGATTTCGTTGTTGCCTCTCAGGAAGAAATGGGAAGGATGTTCAGAATTGCGGACAACTCTGATGGTGCTGGAGTCGAGAAAATTCATGGGACATGAGAGTGCTTCTCTGCTCCTGGTCCCTAGAAAGACCCTTGAGAGATGAGGGCAGGGAGAACCGTGGACCTGCCCCAGGCCGCTTCACATGTATTTGGCTTCTGTTCTCCCACACATGTGTAGGACTGAATTTGGCACTGATGTTTTCTTTAATAAATGCTTATTATGTATCATGTATAATACACACATCATTTTATTTGCTACTACATGGATATTCAGTGAGTTTAAGTATTATATTTAAGCATGTATCACACAGCTTATATGAGGTAGAGCTAGAATTTTGGCCAAGACTGTTTCTCATACCTTTTGCACTCTCCCCTAAATGGGGCAACAGCATATTAATGTGTTAAGTATTCATCACCTCCCCCCAAACCAAATTTGAGGTGAAGTAGAAAATGTGCCAATTTTGGAGTCAGAACATTTGGATTTTAGTTTTGCCTCCGACACCTTGATAATGTTACCTTGGATCAATTGCTAGACTTTTCTGACCGGTGGTTTCACCATCTAGATAGAAAAGTAAAAAACAGCTCTGTGTCAACCACAGGTTACAGAACCACACAAGAGCATGTGTATTAACATGCTCTGCAGATATCCATACCAACAGCTCACACCTAAGGTACTTTATAATTTGCAAAGTGCAGTAACATTGTTCAGGAATTCCTGTTTTACAGACAAAAACTGCAGCTGAAAATGTTTTGATATAACACAGCTCATACATACTTGGCAGAATGGGAACTGAAACCTGGCTCTTATTCCTCCAAATTCCCTGATTTTCACACTTTATAATGCTGCCACCTGATTTACACAAGAATTGTTTAATTACTAGGCCATTAACAATAGAATTTCTTCACAGAGCTTAGTAATTTAAAATACTAAATGGAATTACTCAATATTTGTTCTATTCATAATTTTATCCACTACTTTTCAGGGACCCAACTATTGCATTAAGTACAGTGCAACTATATTAATTATTCACTTACTATTTGAACATATTAAATCGTATCACAATGGCCAAAACATGAAGCAATTCTTTAAAGGTGCTTAAGAGCAGTAAGGAAATACAGCCCGACACGACATGGCACAGGTTATAATCCTTGACAGAGATAGTCCCATTTCTAGTAGTTGGATATTTTCAGTAAGATAAAGAGCTAGCTGCATCCTAAGTAATTTTTTTTAACATTTTAGCAAGTAATGTAACATGCACATGGTTCTTCGGCTTTAGAGTGCACCACTCCCAAATGAGCATAAATCCCTGAACCTAATCTCTGTGACGTCCTGGTGGAGAAGGGCTCACAGCCACTCCACCCAGAGTCCAGTCATCTAGGATGTCTAGGCCTCAGTGAAGTCTTCTCATGGATTAGTGAGAAAATGGGCCATTAAGCCCCAGACATGGGATACAAAAGGAAACCCAATGGATGGGCTGAGGACAAACAGGGAGCCAGGCAGAGGGAGACAGGTCCGAGAACTGGAAGCAAACCACAGGACTTTGTCTTCTCAGCACTGGTATCTCCCTGGGGTTGTCGGTGCACTGGCAGGACCACAGGGTGCTGATCACCATCAGACTACAGGAGCGAAAACGAACAGTGTCCTAGAGCAGAGGCACTCAAGTCTCCGCACATATGAAAGAGAAGCTGACGAGCACTTACTGGCCATCTGTGGCACTGGCCCCGTAGGCCCACGCACTCTGTGGGTTTCATCACTGCACAGAGCATGCTGGAGCCAGGCCTGACCTTCCCACCCTCCTTGGGCCACTCACCTGCCAGTTGGACCAATTCACTTCATGGGAGAAAGTAGACTTGGCTGAAAGGTTTGCAATTTCAATGCAATTTACCTAACACGAATTGTAAATTCACCTAAATTCAAAAATCAGAATGTGGCTGGAGAAATAGTAAAAATAGGGGATACAACCTCATTGTAGAAACCATATAAAATATAAAATATATCTTGAAAAATCATTAATAATCCCATAAACTCTGAGTAGCTGTATTCTTTAAAGAGTAACTTATGTATAAGGAGGCTCTAAATTCTCATAAGAGTCACATAAAAAAGAATTGTCTGAAACCACCAAAGACTGCCATGACATCACCTTCTGGAAAGGATCAAAGGATAATGACTCTGTTCTTAAATTTCTGGTTATTTTTTTTAAAAAACAGAAGGAATGCATTCATGATAAAAACTCTCAACAAAATGGGTATAGAGGGCAAGTACCTCAACATAATAAAGGCCATATATGTAAACCCACAGCCAACACCATACTGAACAGTGAGAAGCTGGAAGCTTTTCCTCTAAGATCAGGAAAAAGACAGGGATGCCCACTCTCCCCACTGTCATTCAACATAGTACTGGAGGTCCTAGCCATGGCAATTAGACAAAACAAAGAAATACAAGGAATCCAGACTGGTAAAGAAGAAGTTAAACTGTCACTATTTGCAGATGACATGATATTGTACATTAAAAACCCTAAAGACTCCACTCCAAAACTACTAGAACTAATATCAAAATTCAGCAAAGTTGCAGGATACAAAATTCATACACAGAAATCTGTGGCTTTCCTATACACTAACAATGAACTAAATAGAGAAATCAGGAAAACAATTCCATTCACATTTGCATCAAAAAGAATAAAATACCTAGGAATAAACCTAACCAAGAATTGAAAGACCTATACCCTGAAAACTGTAAGACATTCTTAAGAGAAATTAAAGAGGACACTAATAAATAGAAACTCATCCCATGCTCTTGGCTAGGAAGAGTTAAAATCGTCAAAATGGCCATCCTGACCAAAGCAATCTATAGATTTGATGCAATCCCTATCAAATTACCAACAGCATTCTTCAACGAACTGGAACAAATAGTTCAAAAATTCATATGGAAACCCCAAAGACCCCAAATAGCCAAAGCAATCCTGAGAAGGAAGAATAAAGTGGGTGGCAGGTCTCGCTCCCCAAGTTCAAGCTCTACTACAAAGTCATAGTAATCAAGACAGTTTGGTACTGGCACAAGAATACAGCCACAGACCAGTAGAACAGAATAGAGACTCCACGCATTACCCAATCATATATGGTCAATTAATTTACGATAAAGGAGCCATGGACATACAATGGGGAAATGACAGCCTCTTCAGCAGTTGATGATGGCAAAACTGGACAGCTACATGTAAGAGAATGAAACTGGATCACTGTCTAACCCCATACAAAAAAGTAAATTTCAAATGGATCAAAGACCTGAATATAAGTCATTAAACCATAAAACTCTTAGAAAAAAACAGACAAAAATGTCTTGGACATAAACATGAGTGACTTCTTCATGAACATATCTCCCCAGGCAAGGGAAACAAAAGCAAAAATGAACAAGTAGGACTATATCAAACTGAAAGGCTTCTGTACAGCAAGGGACACCATCAATAGGACAAAAAGGTATCCTACCTTTTTGGGAGAATATATTCATAAATGACAGATCTGATAAAGGGTTGACATCCAAAATATATAAAGAGCTCACGCGTCTCAACAAACAAAAAGCAAATAATCCAATTAAAAAATGGGCAGAGGACCTGAACAGACAGTTCTCCAAAGAAGAAATTCAGATGGCCAACAGACACATGAAAAGATGCTCCACATCGCTAGTTATCAGAGAAATGCAAATTAAAACCACAATGAGATATCACCTCACACCAGTAAGGATCGCCACCATCCAAAAGACAAACAACAACAAATGTTGGCGAGGTTGCAGAGAAAGGGGAACCCTCCTATAATGCTGGCGGGAATGTAAATTAGTTCAACCATTGTGGAAAGCAATATGGAGGTTCCTCAAAAAGCTCAAAATAGAAATACCATTTGACCCAGGAATTCCACTTCTAGGAATTTACCCTAAGAATGCAGCAACCCAGTTTGAAAAAGACAGATGCACCCCTATGTTTATCACAGCACTATTTACAATAGGCAAGAAATGGAAGCAACCTAAGTGTCCATCAGTAGATGAATGGATAAAGAAGTCATGGTACATACACAATGAAATATTATTCAGCCATAAGAAGAAAACAAATCCTACCATTTACAACAACATGGATAGAGCTAGAGGGTATTATGCTCAGTGAAATAAGCCAGGCGGAGAAAGACAAGTACCAAATGATTTCACTCATATGTGGAGTATAAGAACAAAGAAAAAACTGAAGGAACAAAACAGCCGCAGAATCACAGAACCCAAGAATGGACTAACAGTTACCAAAGGGAAAGGGCCTGGGGAGGATGGGTGGGAAGGGAGTAATAAGGGTGGGGGGGAAAGGAAGGGGGCATTACGATTAGCATGTATAATGTGGAGGGTCACAGGGAGGGCTGTGCAACACAGAGAAGACAAGTAGTGATTCTTCAGCATCTTACTATGCTGATGGACCGTGACTGTGATGGGGGTTGTTGTGGATCTTGGTGAAGGGGGGAACCTAGTAAACATAATGTTCCTCATGTAATTGTAGGTTAATGACACCAAAAAAAAAAATCATAAGCTGCTGCATGGGAAAGAAGAAAGCTACAGAAGTTAAATATGCCATTTCAGTCCAGATTCATTTCTGATCTCTATTAAATGTACTCTGCCATTTTTATATAGAAGTTTGTGTCTGCATGCTGTTTCCATTCTGCTTGTCTCACTGTGTGTCATTTTATATATGCAGCCGCTTAGCTCATTTTCTAAGCTGCCGTTTCCCCTCTGTGTTGAACCCCACGCCTCCGTCAGTTCTGTCCTGGCCTCATCATTGCCTGCTTAGACTCTTCTCTTGGCTCTCCACTGTCTTCAGAATAAAAACCAAACTCGTGACACAGAAGACCCTTCCCAGCTGGCCTCTCCACTTTATCCCCATCTTCCTGAACCAGGTGCGAAGTATTCATGCAGACCCTGTGATACGCACTGCTAGAGTGCTCTCTGGGATGGATGCGGCCATTAATACACCCGCCCAGAGCGTAGCGCCCCGCCCCTGCCAGCCCGGGCGCTCTCTAGCTTGCCGGTCCTTCTGGCTGGTGGTGCGTGAGGACTGTGGCCCATCGGCGCTGTGCTTTTGACCTTCTCTGTCAATCGCTTCCTCCCGGTGCTTGCCATCTTCTGTGGAGTGCCCCTCGTTTTTCTGAGCGATCTGTGTTAGGTCCTTGTCAGTTCTAGATAGGGCAAAAAATCTTCTCTTGGACCTGTCAAGACTTTGGCCTCTGTTCTTCACTGAAGAGAAATTCCCCATTTTGATGAAGTAAACTAACATTTTTTGTCTAAGTGTGCATTATGCATTTTAATACGCATTCTTCAGAATTGTTCTATTATAATTTCCTCTGTGAAATTTGTCATCCACTCCTGGAGGACCCTGGAAGATTTTATTTGGGCTTCTTTTATTTTACCCTCTTTAAAGAATTTCTTTAGATGTCTGCCTTGTTTTCTGAAGTCGGACCGCCTGAAGGGCAGGGGCTGGGTGTTATTCACCCTTGAATCCCCAGCAGAGTCTGACTGATGGCAGCCCAGTGTTGCTGGCATGAAGGAAGTTCCACGTTGTGATCTATGATGATCACAGAAGGGCCTCAGCAGGGACCCTTCTGTCCCCATGGTGTCTTTTGCCCCTGGTTCTCTGGAATCAGGGCCCAGCAGAAGGAGTCCTATAGCATCAGATGGTGGCTCCAAGGGTCCAGGAGCACAGGGCAGCCTTTCAGTGGCACACGGCTGGTCGTCAGGGAGTGGGAGGTGACCAGCAGGGTGAGGAGAGCCAGAGCCCGTGGCGACCAGGGGAGAAAGACCAGGGTTTTCTTGGTTCTTGGCACGGTTTCTGCTTCTGGTCCTCCTGAAGCTTGGATGTCATCAGGCCCCTCTGCATTCCCAGAATGCCTGAGTAGGTTCTTTATAAGCAAAGTATCCCAAAGATATGTGTTCATATTTTTTCTACAGAGTAACAGAATACTTGCAATTTTCACATTTTTCACTAGAGATAAGAGTGACTTATTCAATAAACATAAGGCATCTTTTTATATTTTTAATAACCACAGCAAATCGGACTCACATTCAACTTGCCCACTGATCTCTTTCTGGGTACACTTCTTATTTAAATGGGCACTACTGTGCTCACTGTGGCTCAAGTCATGAGGCTGGTCCATCTTTTCAAATTAACAGCATTGAGTCTGTACATTGCCATGCAAACTGTCATTTTCTAAGATGAATTTATTCTACTTTATATTTACAGGTGTTGGCATCCAGAATTTCTCTCATGAAAAAGGAAATCTCAGATGGCGATTCGGTGTTGGTGGAAGAGCCCAAGGAAAGGCAGGAGTTTGTATGTTAATTCTATTATCTGTGTTTTAAAAACAATGAAACCTTATGAAATTGCTCCTCTGTGATTCATCCTTGTAGTAGTTTATGCAGTAACTGGGTTGAATAATATTTTTATTTAAACATTTTTCATTATAAAATAAAACACAGAAACCAAAACCCACACCAAACAAATACATAGCTTAATGAGTAATTATAAGGCAGACACACCCTTGTAATTACCATCCCCCTGAGAAATAGCACTTGGCGCACCCCTACCCCCACTCCAAAAGCAATTCCGTGATCTCTGTCACAATCACAACGCTTTGAGGTGAAATTTTAATTATATCAATGACAAAGGGATTAAGTAAGCAATAGTACAAATAATTTCAGGGAGAATGTTTACATATATCAGACTAAATTTAGCATTCAAAATAATTTAAAAATTCTACTTGCAGTAAAAAATACACTACAATATTGAAATAATTACTATTTCATATAGTGTATTCTGTGCTTTCTCTCAATAGGCAGACATTTAAATACCTTTAATATATTATCCTCACTATACCCTTACAAGGTGTTGATTTAACAGATGAGGAAGCCAAAGATTAAAGCTGTGATTTGTTGAAGGACAAAGCCAGAGCTGAAACCCAGCAGGTCTAACACCTTTCTCTGGTATATCCTGATGTGATAATCCTAAATGGTTCTTATTGTTCACTAAAACAGGTTTGCTATAAATTAGGCAGGCAGTTCTGTTACTGTATGTTATTGAAAGTAAGAAACTTCATTATGTTTAAAATTATATAATACAAATATTTCCCTCCTGAGAGCAGTCTTTTTTCTTGGTTTATCTTAGTAATGCATCATTTTATTTTTAGTGTACTTGTTAATAGACTGGCTCAAAGCAAGTATGAAACAGTAACAGCTCTTACAGAATGCACACTGAGCAGTTAACCTTAGGAATTTCATTGAACTTTGAAAATGGTTCTTGGAGGTGGGAGTTCTTAACCTCCATTTCGTAGATGAGGCCACAGGGCGTGGCTGGTGAAAAGAGCTGGGGTGTGAATCCTTCTCTGGGCACAGAACATACCTCCTGACTGCCGGGCTCCCCGGGGCACTGAGGGCCCCCAAAAGGCAGGAGTCTCCTTTGTGTTTGAACTTGGATATTCTTGAGTCACTGAACTGCTACCATAGCAAAAAGAGATAGTCGATGAGGCGGATGCACAAGCCTCAAGCCCTGTGTGTGCTCTTAAGGCTGAGTCTGTTGACTTTCCTTCCCTAGTTTACACTGCGTCAGGATAATGCTTTGGAGGAAGAGGCTGGTGTCAGTCAATAGCCCTGGTGGCTCAGGTCTCATGACTTACAAAAAGGATACACAAGAGAAGAGGTACTGAAACCTTTGTGTCATACTTCTTAATTAGTGTGGATATTCTTAAAAACATCAGGGAGTTTTATGGCAGAGTGGCAATGAAAAAATACCTTCTTCCATGTGAACTGAAGCTATTTTGGATAGAGTTAGTGCAGCCATTTATGTAAACCTGCCCATCACTGTAAATGGGCTTGTCTTCTTTTGTTTCCAAAGTCATAACTTAAATGGCAACCAAATATGCTAAATGGCTTTTGTGAACTCGCTCCAGTCTTTGCATGCCCAGACTTGTCAGTACAAAGTGTACAAAACAGAAATGTACTTTATAAACTATGGGGTAATCAAATGAATACAAAGGGAAAAAACAGAATCCCCTATATTTGCATGCTCAGGAGTGGTATTTTTAAAATACCACAAGGAAAACATATCGCCATTTACTTGGCTTTTATTGCAAAGGGACTTGAATAAGATGGATAAATTAAACATGCTGCATTATTCGCCAGCAATAAGATCTCACAACAGTGCTTGAACTTCCAAGCCATTCTGCTTCTCTTGTAAGAATCATAGAAACAGAATCGAAAAGCTCTCAAGAGAGAACATAATTCTGGTTTTTAACATTGTACCTCTCCCCTAATTTCTCTGTGCCCACATTTCCATCTGGAAAATCAAGATATTATCCTTACTGGAAGGATGACACAGAAGACTGAAGGTTTTTAACATATGGCCAAAGTGATCCCCAGCTGTGTATTCATAGATGGCAACCATGTTTAGACGACTTGATTCATGAATTTTCTTTAGCTAGCTGCTTTTCCGGGTACTGCCGAGGAAGCTAAAGGATACATACTCGGATGGCCTGGAGGCATTAGGGACTCCATCCATGTCAAATTTTGCTCTTTGAAACTTTCAAATACGTAAATGGGCTATATAGTAAAAGCATACTGAACAACAATAAAATATCAATCACCAAGGATCACTGCATTGCCTCCCAAAGCGCTCAGGTGGTTTATCATTTAGAATAAGACCATCCCTAGGGTAAAGGCAGTCTTATGCCCATTTAACAGACACACAAATTGAGGCCCTCCTAGTAAGGTTAATGATATGCTCAAATTCAGATAGATACAGCACAGATCAAACAAGTCTGGAACTCAGATTTCAAATTCTGTCTTCTGTTCACTAAACTATTACCTAGTTTGTTTTCTATCTGTATTGGTGCTTTCAAAATTGTCCCGAAACGGACAGAAATGTAGTCATCTTTGATTGTATTAAAGGTGACTTTATACAAACTAAATCAAAATAAAATTTTATTTTAACTTCTTAGGAGAAAGACATACTAAATTCTTTTGATTGGCTAAAAATGACAAGTAATAATCAAGTTCCAAAGGAAAAAGATGATTTGGACCATGAAGTGACTTCCCTCCATTCAGAATTGTTTCAAGCTAAATTTACCCTCACACAGCTTGAAAAAGCAAACGTCAAACTTCAGTCAAAGCTGTCAGGTAACAGGACAGTAAGTGTCTACATTTGTCATATGTTGGTTAATATATTCAGCTCTAATTTCTCCACAGCTATAATTAAGGATTAGTGTTTCTATAAATTTTATAATCCTTTTGAAGCATACGAGATTTGCCAGGGTCCTTTTTTTTTAAAAATAAACAAAGAAAGGGTGTACAGGTATTATGTTAGCATAAGGAACAATTGTTATTAATTCTGTTTCCCCATGGCAGTGGGCCACAGGCCATTAAGTAAGACAACAAGAAATAGCCAAAACCATCCAGAACCTCAAGTGAAGTTAGAATGCAACTAAATAGGCAAACTCTGAGTAATGAAGTTTCCAACCATTTTTGTTTGTTTATAATTTGCAGATAAATGAAAACCTGAGTTGCAACTGGCATTTCTAAAACCCAATCTGCAGTCCTCTGCAGAAAACATCATAGATCTTGAAGATGAAAAGAAAATGTTAACCCTGAAGATCGAGAGTCTCAAGGAAGAAAGGGAGCAGCTCCTGTCCCAAAAAGATTTGCTCATAAAAGCCCTGACAGCCCAAAAAGGGTACATTAAGTTTGTCTGCAATTAGCTGGGCTGTGTTCCCTCCCACTGGGAACAATGCTTGAACCACCAAACTATTCTGTTTCTTGTTTCTATTATGAGACTCATAGAAACATAGAACAGAGAGGATCTCAAGAGAGAACATAATTCTGGTGTTTAACAGTGGACCTCTCCCTTCATTTCTCTGTGCCTGTAATTCCAGTTGTATAGTTCTCAACTATTCTTCAGTCATAATGGGTTTCCAATCATCAATATTTTATTGACTTATATTTTGTTGATATACAAGAAAGAAATGGCATGTTAGATTTTGCTAAAGGTCTGTAAACTATAGAAGATGTTGACTTAAGTAACAACCCCTCCACATCCCAGGCCAGTTGTAGATAATCTACAACTCCCTTCCCTTTGGAATTCAAATAGCTTTGTGTTTGCTGGCCATTATTATTATGTATAATGAATTTAAGATATTGCAAACCAATTTAAATACTGGTACAGCAAAACTAATTTGGAAAGGCAAACATATTAACATTTAACATTTTCAGAGTGCTTGTTTTTTTGATTTTCCATTGGTATGATGAATTGACATTTAATTGCTAAAAAATTTTTAATTTTTTAAATTACATAGTATACTGAGTTCTGCGGTATTTGGGGGAAAGAAATCCATCCTCCTCTTTTTGTGTTTTGGAGCCCACATGGTAAGGACCAGCAGTCTCCCGCCAACAGCCACGTGAGGGAGCCATACTGGAAACAAATGCCCAGCCTCCAGCTGACAGCAGCCCCGTCCACACTACAGCCTCCCAAGAGACCCTCCACCTCCCTTCACCACCCAGCTACTCTGCCTGGGAATTCTTCAACTATAGTATAATAAGTGTTTGTTGTTTTAAGCCACCAAAAAATAAAATAAAATATGTTTGGGGGATTTAGCTGCTTTCACTGGACTGCTGGCGAGAGCTGCATGAATGGTAGAATTACTGTTGCCTGCTGTTGCTCTGGGGAATAAATCAAAAGTATCCAAACAGTGTTATTCCATAGGCCTGCCTGCTTTCTGTTATAGCACAAACTGGATTCAACCTGATTTAAATAAGTATTTGTTAAACACCTAGTAGTTGCAAAGTACTACAGTAGATAAAGAAAAACTTGACAGCCTATAGGTAGGCTGTGGATAGATAAATGTAGATAGACAATATACATAGAAAAGAAAATCAGTTAATACTGTCTGTGTTTTTTAAAACACTAGTCCTAAGTCCAAAAAAACATTAATAAATACAGTATGTTACTATAGGTTTGTCAGAAGTCACCTTCTTGTGTACCTAGTCTCCCTGTTTGTCCTTGGAGACATTTCTTCCTGCTCATCTTGACATTTCTCAATACTGTAAAAGTTCAGGACTGGGTGAGTCATTCACATTGCTCACTTTCACTCTAACATGGTAAGAAAAGATCACTATCCATTGTCACCCATCATCCTACCTTGCAGAGATGACACAATACAGCAGAGTTGACTGTGCACTGTTCTAACACAAAACATGTAGAATTCTTTTTTTTAAGGGGTTCCCATGCATTTAATAATTTTGATGAGGAAGAGGTGACATTCCAATTGCTAATGTTTAAACTAAGATGATGGAGGAGGGCAGAATCACAAGTGGTAGTCAGGTGTATCGGTGGAGTCTAGCTAACTGTGTACATGATATGACATCAGAAGCCATAAGGGCTCTCTTATTCCTAAAAATTACCACTGCTCTGTAATGTCTGTAAACTTCCTATCTTTCCAATTGAAGGTTCTGTCTGTTAAAACCCAGAACAAACACCCTGTAAGAAGTAATACAACTTTTATCAGTCACTTATACTTTTCATGGAAGTGTGTTTTCTATTCTTTCTTGAAAGTAGGTTTTGATAGAGAACAGAAGGATACTTGATGCTGTGGATTGAAGTAGAGAAGAAACAAGAATAATGTTGTCCGAGACACTGTCAGACACCCTGCCTGCTTTTCAGTTTCCCCAATGCTTGGTATGACACAAAAAATAGAATCCAGTGTACTAGGAAATTGATTCACAAATACTTCTTCTGTAATCAAAAGTAATAATAATTTCAAGCTTCTAAAAAAGCTATAATCGTATAATAAGCTCCTGTGTACTCTTTATCCCCACTTGGTAAAAGCCCCTATTTGCACCATCATTGTTTCTCCGTAACTAGTCATTCATTATGCCTAGAGTTTGCTTACACTTGAATTTCTATCTGCTATCACTTCTTTTGTGCCCAAAGAATTTCCTTTAGTATTTCTTGTACAGCAGATCTGCTTGATAAAACCTTTCAACTTCACTTATCTTAAAGTATTACATTTATCTAAACATATTTGTAGTAGTCTTTTTATTTAAAGTCTTTGTCTGCTAATGCAACATCTGGGCCATCTGGGACATCAGTTCATACTGACTGTTTTTCTCTGGACTATGGACCACATTGTCCCATTTCCTCTCTTGACTGTGGATCTCATTTTCCTGTTCTTTCTATTCCTACAATCTTTGGTTGTATATTAGGTATTGTAGAGATTATAAACTCTGTGATCTTCCTCTGAAAAGTGTTGTATTTTGTTCTAGCAGGGAATTAATTTGGCAGGACTCAGTGCCTTTTATGGTGGGCAGCAGCTGAAAATTTTGCTTAGTTCTTTCAACCTTTTAGCTATTTGTTTTCTGCCAGGCTCCTTGGAGTCTCTTGTGCAGATCTCTAGTTCAGGGATCAGCCAAGGATGGCAGAATTTACATGCAGATGTGGGGTTCCCCCTTTGGTGGTTCATTTCCTTCTGTGATGTTCCTCCTCACTTTCCAGTCTCTCTAGAAGCCCTGAGTTCTGTCCTATTCCTCAACCCAATTTCACCATAGCTTTCTGCTTGAGTTCTAACTACTCTCAACTGGTAGCTTGGGAAATACCTTCAGGCAAAAAGGCATATAAACACAAATCTCAACCAGTACAGTCTGCTTCATTCAAGGGTCATCTTCCTTCTGCTTTGTCTGTTTATGGTTAACCTTCAAATAATTTTTTAAATTTTGTTTTGAACCCATAATAATCACCTGTAAGAGAGTTAGTTTGATACTATTATTCTTCAGTTACCAGAAGCAGAACGTATACTTTTTAAAAACATAAAAAATTTAAACATTGATTCTATAAATAGTTAAGAGAAAATAATTCTATAAGCATTTTCTAAGCACTTACTCTGGTCTAGTTACTATGCTAATACTAGGTGCTAGAAAACATTTCAGCTATGAGAATTCTGGTAGACTGTAGTCAAATTGAATGGGCCTGGTTTTTTAAATCTCAAAATAAAATGTTATTCAGAGATACTTGTGATCCTTCCAAAAAATGGAATAAACTTACATTTACTTGTTTGGGCATAAATCCTTTACATTTACATAGTCTGTTTCTTCAGGAAATTCAGATTTCTGAGGCCAAAAGCATTTGCAGTTAAAGTTTAACAACACTGACACTTGGTTACAGTTAAAAACCCCTACCTTTCTTCAGCTAATCTGAAATTTGTCAAAATACTTTATTCATCAAAATCCTTGAGATGGAGCCACTCTTTCCTAACAGTGAGACCTCTATAGTTTTATTATTTGGAAGAGAAGAAACTCGGGAACTAGAAACATCAAAAATAAAAGAAGTGCATGATACAGTGCTCCTTCAGTATCAGGTTTGGGGCTGAACTACTCACAGCAAGTGGCCTGGCTTTTCACTTACCCGTCCTCCCTACCTGAAATGTGGAATGTTACTAACCTACTCAAATGGCTTTTGTTTGTTAGTATTTGCTAACTAAAAGGGGGACAATACATCAGTGTAGAATCCACTGCTAACTGCCACTTGTTTATTTTGGGGCGAGAGGCCAAGGACAGCAGAGAGATACCTGCTGCTGAGTTTCCATGTGCACTGCGGGAGCCAGAAGGGTTTACCACCTTAGTTCTCAGCTTCATTCCTCATCCTTGCTCTTAAATTCTCATTCAACATCTGTCTCACCCTTACAGACTTACAGAAGGCCGAAGAGGGACAAAAAGAGGTGGGAAAATTTTCTTGCTTTCAATTTTTTTTTTTTAATTTTGGTATCATTACTCTATAATTACATGAGGAGCATTATGTTTACTAGGCTCCCCCCTTCACCAAGTCCCCCCCACAACCCCCATTATAGTCACTGTCCATCAGTGTAGTAAGATGCTGTAGAATCACTACTTGTCTTCTCTGTTGCACAGCTCTCCTCGTGCACCTCCTCCCACATTATACATGCTAATCGTAATGAGCCCTTTCTTCCCTCCCTCCCCCTTATCCCTCCGTTCCCACCCATCCACTCCTTTCCCTTTGGTAACTGTTAGTCCATTCTCGGGTTCTGTGATTCTACTGCTGTTTTGTTCTTTCAGTTTTTCTTTGTTCTTATACTCCACATATGAGTGAAATCATTTGGTACTTGTCTCTCTCCACCTGGCTTATTCCACTGAGCATAATACCCTCTAGCTCCATCCATGTTGTTGCAAATGGTAGGATTTGTTTTCTTCTTATGGCTGAATAATATTCCATTGTGTATATGTGCCACATCTTCTTTATCCGTTCATCTACTGATGGACACTTAGGTTGCTTCCATTTCTTGCCTATTATAAGTAGTGCTGTGATAAACATAGGGGTGCATCTGTCTTTTTCAAACTGGGCTGCTGCATTCTTAGGGTAAATTCCTAGTAGTGGAATTCCTGGGTCAAATGGTATTTCTATTTTGAGCATTTTGAGGAATCTCCATACTGCTTTCCACAATGGTTGAACTAATTTACATTCCCACCAGCAGTGTAGGAGGGTTCCCCTTTCTCTGCAACCTCGCCAACATTTATTGTTGTTTGTCTTTTGGATGGTAGCCATCCTTACTAGTGTGAGGTGATATCTCATTGTGGTTTTAATTTGCATTTCTCTGATGATTAGCGATGTGGAGCATCTTTTCATGTGTCCATTGGCCATGTGAATTTCTTCTTTGGAGAACTGTCTATTCAGCTCCTCTGCCCATTTTTTAATTGGATTATTTGCTTTTTGTTTGTTGAGGTGCGTGAGCTCTTTACGTATTTTGGATGTCAATCCTTTATCGGATCTGTCATTTATGAATATATTCTCCCATACTGTAGGATACCTTTTTGTTCTATTGATGGTGTCCTTTGCTGTACAGAAGCTTTTCAGCTTGATATAGTCCCACATGTTCATTTTTGCTTTTGTTTCCCTTGTCCGGGGAGATATGTTCATGAAGAAGTCGCTCATGTTTATGTCCAAGAGATTTTTGCCTGTGTTTTTTTCTAAGAGTTTTATGGTTTCATGACTTAACATTCAGTCATGTATTTTAAATTTACTTTTGTGTTTGGGGTTAGACAACAATCCAGTTTCATTCTCTTACATGTAACTGTCCAGTTTTGGCATCATCAACTGTTGAAGAGGCTGTCATTTCCCCATTGTATGTCTATGGCTCCTTTGTCGAATATTAATTGACCGTATATGTTTGGGTTAATGTCTGGAGTCTCTATTCCGTTCCACTGGTCTGTGGGTCTGTTCTTGTGCCAGTACCAAATTGTCTTGATTACTGCGGCTTTGTAGTAGAGCTTGAAGTTGGGAGCAAGATCCCCTCCACTTTATTCTTCCTTCTCAGGATTGCTTTGGCTATTTGGGGTCTTTGGTGTTTCCATATGAATTTTTGAACTATTTGTTCCAGTTCGTTGAAGAATGTTGTTGGTAATTTGATAGGGATTGCATTGAATCTGTGGATTGCTTTGGGCAGGATGGCTATTTTGATTATATTAATTCTACCTAGCCAAGAGCATGGGATGAGTTTCCATTTGTTAGTGTCCTCTTTAATTTCTCTTAAGAGTGTCCTGTAGTTTTCAGGGTATAGGTCTTTTACTTCCTTGGTTAGGTTTATTCCTAGATATTTCTTGCTTTCTAATTTTGTTTAAGTTCAGTTCTGGCTTTAGTAGGGAGTTGAGCAGGAAATAGATAAAATTAAGCTCCAGGCCCTACTCTATGAACCTTTTTTGTATACAGATTACAGTTAACCCAGGGGCCTCTTTGTTTTTATTTCAATTGAGTTTTCCAGCACTATTCCTATTCTGATTCAACTATACTAGCCTAGCCTACAGATCACACATACCAACACTGAGGATGTACTCCATAACTGGTTGTTGAATGAATTACTTGGCTCCATGTATTTTTGTCCCTTCTCTCTTTAAATTACATTTTCAGAGTTAAATTCACTCTTATCCTAAGATCTGAAATTATTTTTATTATCATTGTTTTATCAAACTTCTACTCAATACTTAAAATATTTGACAGTAATTTTACCATAAACTCTGTATTTCATTTTCTGATGAACCAGAAAAATAACTCCACCTGCAAGCGTGTGAGGTCAATGGCAAACATCTGTGCCCTTTGGAGGCTTCTTCCTTTAGCGCATCTGCTTACATCCAGTTACTTAACACACTCATGCTGACCAGTGCTTACTGCTGAGTCTCTTACACATTAAAACGAGAAGAGGGAAAGAAGTGAGTGTTAGTCACCAGTTGAGCGGTCATTCTACTTTTCTTCCAAAGGAAATAGCTCCATTGACTCCTTGGTGGACTAGGGGCAGAGGCAAGACTATCAGCTGGTGTAGCTTTGAAGTGCGGCCACAGGGCTTCCACCCCCTTCCCAGCTCAGCTGTTGAAGCAGAGAAGGAACTTCAAAGGCCGACTTGTTGTCCCTGTGAGCGGGGGTTGTGATTCCCATCACTTAGCCTTAGAGAAAACATGAGGAGTTCATCCTCTCACTTGTCAAGGCTCACCAAATATGTACCAGTTTTTAGCTATGATTGTCTCTAGTGAATGCATAGAAAAAGCAAATCAGCCGATTTCCTTGGGATCTTTATTTATGTACACTATTCCTACAAATCAGAGATGGCCGGTTTTATAATTTGCCCAGATTGCACCACAGATCAGTGACAAGTAAATCACTCCTGCCCTGATTACATTCTCTGCTCATGGAAACACACAGTGAGTGGTTCTCCTAAGGGCAAAGGCAAGTTTAAGAAGGTTGTTCCCTTGCATGCTGCCACCCCCAGCCCATAATTGTAACTTTTACAATCCTTCAGTTTTTCATCCTATGTATAGGCAGTGCGTTCACACTCATTTGTGAGTTAGGAAAGAATTATTCCATTTGGTTAACAATTCACCTTGTACAATATGTACATTTTTGAATGCTATGATTAAATTGTAAAAGTAAAAGCAATTTCCCTGATTTTATTTAGCCTAAACCTTTTCGCTTAAGACCTATATTCTTTACTTCACAATTATAAAAGGAAAAGGAAATAACGCTTGAAATGTTAACTCTAACTCTTAAAATTGAAACAGCTTTGATTCAAAGACTAATTCTTGGACAGTTACATGGACAGCTAAGCTTCTCTGTCACTACTAACCAATTTTTATTGAAATAAATACGAAAAATTAGATAAAAACATTTCAATGTACAGTACAAAATGATGCAAGATTGGAGTCTTCAGGGAAAATTATTATGCTAAATAAGCGTAAGTAACCATATGGATACATTAACTCTTGGCATCACTGACCAAAAAGCAAGCTGCTAACACTGAGAGAGGTGCCTGTGAATTCAGCTGCATGGCCCCCATATGGCATAAAGATGACTCTTCTGGTGGAATTAAACCGTGGGATTAAAAAAAAAAAAAAAGCAGACAAACCAGCAGATGGGTGTGCTTCACGATGCAGAAGAGACAGCAGGCTGGCCGGGCCCATTCGGAAGACACAAACATGGTTAATTCAGCTGAAGAGCGACCGCAGCAGCAGTACAGTGCGCACTAGGCTGTTACCCACATTACGTGTCTCTCAGAATACAACCAAACAGGACATATGCCAATTACTGGATTTTTATTTTTTAATATTGCAGAAATGTTCAAATAGACATTTAGTACAGTTTTTTTCTCAAATAGGAAAAAAGATGGGTTTTTATTCCTGACTGACTGTACCCTGAAGAAATTAAAGGTCTTCCCAAAGTAAAGTCACCCTTTCTGGTTATATTCTGTCTTCCTAGGTACATACAGGCCCGAGGTCAGGCCTTTTGAACAACCTTCGTTCCATGTAACAAATGACGTGGACATGCACTTGAAAGAAGCACATCAAAACACAGCAAAAATCTTGAGAGAAAGTCACAGGAAAAGTGATTTTATGGAGACTGAAGTTGTAAGAAAATGCTATTCCTGATGTGGTAGAATCAGGAGTTGCTGCCACTCTGTTTAACAATTCTTATGTGGATGGTTTGCAGATTTCATTCCAGTGAGAGCTGTACACTGTCAGTTTGGCTTTGTGGCTGCTGACAGTCGTACTTTCTTGCTATTAAAAGACAAAACAAAATTAATGAAAGAACAAAATCATTATTAGCTAACATCATTAAATTACAGTCCAGTCATGATTATCAGCAAAGAATTAGCTTAGAATTAAATAATTTTTTTCATTAGAGGAAACTACACCTTGTAATCCTCTCATTTCTCAACACAGCTAATATCCATTTTCATGTTTATTATTATTTTTTATATATTAGGATTATTCAGAGCTTTAAAATATAGGGCAAATGTTAATTAAGCTAGTAAAATTAACATTTTTAAATTTCTTATTTCACATTTTCACCTTCAGATAAATGATAATGCTTTTGTCTACATCATAAGGAATTTGATTATGTTTAACTTATAAGACTTATTGAAATGGTCATTAATGTAAACCAGAATAAAAAAGATACGCAATTCTCTATTTGTACTTCCGATAAATGTTTATTGAAGAAGAATGGTCTTAAATTGAAACAAGAGGAAGTCCAGGGCCAAAATCTTTGTGAATGTCATTCACTGGTCAGCTTTAAAACTTGCAATCTTGTCATCAAATTTTTACTAGCCGAGAGAGGTAACTATTTGTTTAGGCTACTCAGGGTGGGTCCAGATTTCTGTGGCTTAAAGCTTATACTACTTTTGGGAGTCCTCTTTAAGAAAAGGAATTCTGTTTGCTATTCCCTTTTGAACCACCTGATTTTGTCAGGACTGGACATGTCATGAACACAGTGATCCAGTGTGATGGGATTCATCAAATGTGCAAATCTGCACTACACTCACTGTTCGTAAGAAAAATGGCTTCCACGGATGCGTGCATCCTAACCCCCCATAATCTGTCAGTGTATCACTTCAAATGTGGTTGAAGTACAGACCCTGGGAGATTACCCTGCATTATCCAGCCCAACCTGAGCTCTTGGGCCCTGAAATCAGAGAACCTTCCCGACTCAGTTTGGAGAGAGTGGGGGATACAAAAATGGAAGAATGATTGGAAAGATGCCATGTTGCTGGCTTTGAAGATGGAGGAACGTGGCCATGAGCCAAGGCATGCGGGCAGCCTCCAGAAGCCAGAAAAGACAGAGCACAGTGTCCTCCAGAGCCTCGAGGAGGAAAGGGGACCTTGCTAACACCCTGACTTCAGCCCAGTGAGACTGCTGGAGGACTTTTAACCTACAAAAGTGTAAGATAATACATCTGTGTTGTTTCAAGCCTTCAAATTTGTGGCAATTTGTTATAATGGCAATAGGAAACGAACACATCTTACAAACTCAGGAATTCTGGGAGCTTTTATTTTATGGCATTCCCATCAAGGAAGATAAAAAATTATACACTTGGTTTAAAACTGTATATTGCTATTGAATATATTACTGAATACATTGACTATGTTACTGATAGGAAGTAGCTTCTGTTTTGACTAGGCATCAGTGTTAACTTAATTCTTGTAATTTTCCATACAGGTCTTCTGGCTCTTTACTTTTTTTTTGAGGAAATAGGTTTTTTTTTTCAGGATTTTTTTATTGTGGTAAAACATACATGAAATTTGCCATTTTAACTACCTGTAGGGGTAGGTTCGGTGGCAGTAAGCACACTGACACTCCCGTGCAGCCATCCCCACCATCCATCTCCACAGACTCTGTTGACCATCCCAAACTGGACTCTCTCCTGTTAGATATTAGCTCCCCAGTCTCTGCTCCCCTGGCCCCTGGCAACCACCGTTCTGCTTTCTACCTCTCTGAACCTGCCTCAGGTAAGTGAAATCAGACAATATGTGCCCTTTGTGACTGGCTGATCTCACTTCATAATAAGAGCAACTATGAATCACAATGTCTTCAGGTTCATGTGTGTTGTAAGATGAGTCAGAATTTCCTTCCTATTAAAAACTGAATAACATCCCGTTGTATTTATATACCACATTTTGTGTATCATCAAGGACACCTGTTTGTTCCCACCTTTTGGCTGTTGTGAATAATGCTGCTATGTTGAATTAAGTTTTATTTATTTTGAACTGGTACCACATGCATATGGTACAAAATGCAGAAGGAACAGAAGAGGAAATGGGAAAAGGGTTTATGTTCCTCCTACCTGATCAATCCTTCCTTTCCCCAGAAGAACGGCTATCACCAGTTCTCAGGAAGAAACTTATGCTGAAGAATTTCTTAGAGATTCTAGTTGTGTAAAGTATGTATATATATATATATATATATATATATATATATATATTTTCTACTTTTCACCTGAAATTCCACTCACCTGAGACATATACTAGGACCATCTTGCGGATCATTCTTTCTCATTTATATGCACACACACACACTTTTATTTTTATTGTAGCCATGTTTCCTTAAAAAAATGTCTTTTTTCCTTAAAATCCCACACTGTCCCCATGGAGATAACAAATGCCCATAATGTGATGTGTATCATTCCAAGCCTTCTCCATGCTTGTGTAATTATATGGAACACCTATATTACACACAGGTAATACAAGGGATGTTTTGGCCATCTGATTTTAAAAGAGAGGCATCCTAGTATGTATACAATTGCCTCTTGCTTTTCTTACTTAATGATACACCATGGAAACCACGCCTTATTCTTTTAAATGACGGCAGAAAAGGCGGTGGCTTTGATGTACAATTCCTTCTGGCTCTGTGCATTTTAAACTGTTTCTTTTCTGCTTCCTACGTACTCATGGTGCCCAGTATAGGGCATATTGAGACCTGACCGCCGGCCTTGCACATTGATGTCACATGCCATATTCCTGCAAACCATGCCTATACTGCTTTGGCTTGCAGTAATTCAAATTATAGTAGAAGTAAATGCAAATTCCATAAGTACAAAATTCAAACCCAAACTAAATAAAAGCTCCAACTCAACTTCTCCTCCGCCAGACTCCCCAAATGCTGGGCCATCTGAATGCCTCTCCACATGGGGGGGAGTCCAAAGGAGGGAAAATTAGAGTAGGAAGACATAGTAGTCTTAACTAATGACCAAAATAGCTAACATTTGCAAATCATAGGGACACCATGGCTAGGACTGTTCTCAGTGTCCTGAAGCACTTCATGGCAGATATGCCTCCCTGATACTATGTTCAGCATCTTAAAAAGGCACTGAGTTTTCATTACCAACTGTTTCTGATAACCTTCTCCAAAAAACCTATATTGTTTAATTACTTACTGAAGGACACTGAAAAAAATCCATTTTAAATATACCTCTGTGTAGAGGTAACATGGAATACACTTACAAATGGAATACATTTCCAGTTGCTGTCTTAAACGAATTTTGCTTATTGTGTCATAAAAGTTGGGCTCTGCCAAAGTTTCTGCTGTAGGCGGCATGCTGAATATCCTCATAATTTTCCTTTTATTCCTAAAACACCAGTGCAGAAGAGAGATTTGTATTAGTATCTGGAGGAGCCCAGCAGTTTCCTGGTGACAGTTATCAGACGCTCCGCTCCATTTGAACGTCGGCAATGACAATGAGTCCATCTTCTATTTTTGTCTCTGAAATGCTTCCTTGGCTCAAGTATTCTTTCTTTTACTAAAAAATACAAGGCTGTACATGTACAGCCACAGGGTTATAAAAAAGAAAAGAAAGTAGGTCAACACATTCACTTAACAAAGTGACTTGCCTCCATTGGGCTTCCACCCACCACCACTCCAAGAAGTAGAATATTGCACGGAAAAACGCACAACCAAGAAAATATCTGATTTTTTCCCTCCTTCTCATGTTATCCCAATAAAGATAAATTATTGGGTTATAGAATAAACAGAATGTGAGCAGACCTTAATTTTGGAAAATAACAAATAAACATATTTCTTAAATACAATAGGATGCCCTGAGAGGGGCCCTCTACTCACAGTTAACAGTGTGTCTACTTTTAAAATAGTGGGGTGGGTAGGAGGCAGCAGCTATTTTTAGTGGAAAGCTGCTACCTGCAAGTGACCCGGTAAGGAAGTGGGGAGTCTTCTCTCACCTTCCCCAGCGGTCCAGGTGGCCAACAGCCAGCTGCTCTGGGGGACATGTGGCTGGGAAGGGCCCGCCCGAGTGTCTGAGAGCAAGTGTGGGCTCTGAACTACTCCCCAGGCCAAATGTCAATCACTTCTGGATTACTAATTGTTTTAAACTATCTAGTGCCTCTCTGACCTTGGTAGCGGGCAGTATGAAGCACAATGCTATAAGCAGAAGCAACTCGGTCCAGCTGAAACTGCCTTTTCCTCTTCAAAGCATCTCCCTCTCTTTTTTCGACTCTACTTAAAGGAAAGAAGCCAGGGAGTGTGGAAAAGAACAGTTAAATTACACTCCAACACTTGGAATTAAAGCAGGAAATATTTATGTCAGTTCTACCTTATGTGGCACACAGAGACAAAGGTTAAAGGTCCTGGTTCTCAAGAGACAGAAGTTTTTGTGGAATGAGAGAGAAGTAATCAGTTTATACCAATATTATTTAATGAATGCTACGATATGGCCATGCACAAGAATCAGGAGGGGGAGCTTAAGTGCGGGAAGGGAGAACTGCTGAACCCCAGAAGAGTTAGTGTTTTTGTATTTCAGGGACATGGGTCAAAAAAATGTGCCCCTCAGAGGGTAACGGCGAGCCCAAGAAAGACAATAAAACCGAGCTGTATCAGCGACAGCAGATGGGGTAGCCGACCCCGGGGCCCAGAGCTGCATTTACATCTACATCTCCTAAAGCAAGAGGGTTTTTCAAGGCCAAACCTGGTGTCCAGTGCTCAAGGACAGACCTGAGTAGGCAGCGCTTTCAGAGCAGAGGCAAAAATGCTGATGAAATTATTTTTGTGCATTTAATTCAGGTAAAACACACACACACACCTGCAAAACTTTTAAATACCCAGTTTCTTTATCTACCCTGAGATAACACAGAATATACCTCTTGGCATACATGAAGAGGCCAAAGCTCACAAGGATCACTACCAAGTAGACATTGGTGGCTTCGTTCCAGGCCTCGTGAATGCTGTAATCCATCGAGCCATCATCACCCATCACCCTGTAACCTCCAGGCATGGGGCCCTAAGAGGGAAGAGACGGCAGGGTTTTTTGGAGTCAGTGATGGTTATGACCGTCGGGAGAAAGGCTGGCGAGCAGATAGATGGCCTGTTGACCACCTCCAGCACAGCACTGTGGCTGCCCAGGGGACAAGAATGGCTCTACTTTTCACACAGATACCTTTTAGATGGTGACAAGTAGCTATACGGTACCCTTGGTTTTTACAGCCTGAAATATTTACAATCTGGAATACATTTAAGAAAAAGCATGCCAAACCCTGGTCTAGACAAGGGCATGGAACATATCCCCCATATCTTTTACTTTGAAATGTTACATCTCCTGCATAAAGGTCAAAACTTGGGATTTAAAGTATCATATTACTAAAAGGATATGCTGTTGAAATGTTATTGCTGTTTCCAAACCATAACAATCACCAAGAAGAAAGCAACCCAGTACTTTATTTTAAATTTTCTTATACTGAGGTACACAAAATAAAATGCACCAATCTCAGCGTACAGCTTGATGAATTTTGACATATGTATACAATCATGTAACCATCCGCCAGATCAAGATATCAAAAGTCCTCAGTAATTTTTCCACCTTCCCCCCACCCACACCCCCTGTGGCAACCACCAGGGTGTTCTCTGTGACTATGAGTCTATTTCTATTTTGTTTGTTCGTCTGTTTTGTTTTTTGATCCCACATAGGAGTGAAGTCATATGGCCTTTGACTGACTTTAGTCAGCACAATACCCAAATACATTGAAATCCAGGTCTGAAGTGGAGGTGGCGCTAACAGGAGAGTGTTGTCCTGGTGACAGCAGTCTGAGTTAGAGGTGATGGTGGTGACCAAGCTCTTCCACATACACTCTGATGCAACTGGAAAATGTTGGGGGCTTTATCCAGTTTTGGCCTCCTGGCCAAATGTGGTTGAAAGAAGCTATGGGATAAAAAGTTACTTGCTATTTACACAGCTGTGACTTCTACTGAAGGAAATGCATTCTTTGGATATTCCCATAGAAACTAAGAGGGCTAATAGCAAGTGGATCAAATAGCAAGTAAAAGAGCCATCTTTTTTTTTATGTTTGTGAAATTAAATTGAACTTTTCCTAAAAGAGAAAATTCCTCCCTTGTGTTGGATATAAAAGGTAAGTCTTAAGTAAAATGACCTAATATGTGAAAGAAATTCCTAAGTATTGCATTAGACATTTTATACAAAGGAGAAAAACCAAACAAATGATAGGTGTGGTAACTGTACTGTAAGTTTCTAAGAAAAAGTCATTTTCTAATACCAAGAAAAAGAGTTTTCTGGAATGTGCAAGAAATTGCCTTGCAATTTTTTCTAGCTATCCTACAAGAGAGGCATCGCAGAAATTCTCCCATGGAAATGTCTCACAATCTGCCGTGGAAGCCTACAAAATGTTCTTTAATGTAGACTCGGCTCAGGAAATTAATAAATGTGTATTATTAAGGGCAGAGTTTGTTTTCTTTCTTACGGCTTGCCTCAGCATAAAATGGATGAAATATCTCCAGAGGTCTGCTCTTAGGCCAGGTGGGGGTTTTCCCGTTCTGACATCTCAGGTTTCTGTCAGGCATCTGGGGACATACTGTATTCATTCACAACAAAGTGAGTAGCATGGTGGCCCTTTAACTCAAACTCTAGAAGTTGAGGGTAAGCTTAATTTCTCTAAAACATCTATTAGTACCTGATGAATATAAAGACTGATCTTGTAAAAATTAGCCATGGAGTAATAAAAACAGAACTTACTCTAAACTATAAAAATTTAAAGATGCAGATCTAAGCATTAGTTAAATATTCAACTATACCCAATTCCTAGATATTAAGGACTGAATATGGATTTTTGTTTTTAAGAGAATAGGAGGCACAGGCTTGGGAGGGGATTTGGCACATCACAGTTCTAATTCTTTAAAACTGAACTCCAGACTTTCTCTGAAAGTAACATTAGGATTTATAGTAGATAATCAGCCTACTTTATGAATGGAAACTTCTGGGAGACCAGAGACTATAACTGTCTTTATGATTTACGGAATGTAGAATTGTTTTAGTGCCAAAATGTAAACTAACAACAACTACTGTATTTTGGGCAAAAACAGATGACTTTAGATGTCAGATTTGAGATACTGCAGAAAACCCAGGACAATTATGCCTAGAAGGTGGTATGTTTCAGGACTGGGAGTTATTAATAAACTGGGGGAGAAACATGGAAACTACAGTAATGGCCACTAGAATATTTTGCAGGTGCCCTTTATCTGACAAACTACAAAAGTGTTACCTACCTCTTTTCTAATGCCTGAATGGATCTGAGCCTGGTCAGTTTCTTGCTCCAATTTGTCACATGAAATTCTGTTCACATGCCACTCTTGTGCGGCATTCCTACAGAGCTTGTCTTCCTCCTGCTACAAATATTCTAGTCTTTAATTATATTTAGAGAGGGATTTTGAATTACTACTGACCTAGAAAGGTAAAATTTTAATGTGAATTATACAACGTATATTACACAACATCATTGGTATGCAATGACACTACTGTTCCCTGGTTCCGGGGACATGCACTTGAATTATTTTTAGTAGCATAGTTGTAAAAGATTTACCCTGAGGGGAGGCCTTTCCTGCCCAGTCCTCTGTCATGACCAATGGCACGTCTTTGTCAGACAGCCAGGAATAAGGAATGGCCTTGTCCAGAGTCATAGGACAGACCCATGGCCCACATGTGTCCTGAACTATGACCATCCCCTCCCAGCATGCCACAGTCTAACCAAGTGTATACATATATACCTGCTGAGTGGTTACTGCACACCCACCACAGCCTTCCTCTAGAGTCTAAAGCAAAATTACATGGGCATTTCAATGGTTGGTTCCTAGCAAATTAGTATCTCAGTAATTCAGCTACCTGTGTAGCTAGTAGCCATGTGCTGGGACTGCCATTCACGGCTCTTTCAAGAGAACTGAACTTTTTTTCAGTTATTTTTCCTGTACAGTAATGCTTGAACGATTTCAGTAAGGAGGTGCTAGGATGAGCTAAATTAAGTCCTGCAGAAACAATTACACCGAGATGTAAAGTTGCTAAAATATAACAACTAGGGGTTGGTTTTAGTTTGATAAATTTTTAGGTTGAGAACTAGGATGACTGTTCCAGGGATCAAGTGACTATACCATAAATTTTAAGATTAGTTCCCTTATTTTGGGTTCCTGATGCCATGTCTAGGTGGTTCTAAAATTGAGTATCACTTGTGATCATGCCTGGAATGCTACCATTTTTTGCTCACTTAGTACTTTGTTTTTTTTTCCATACAAATTCAGAGGAGACACAGTTCTGAGAGTTCTTACAACACAACCCACTGCATAAAGAGGATTTTCTTTTTCTCGGTTCCCTGGAAACAATGAAAGTGTGAGTCCCAGAAGAAAGGTACTAGCTAACAGGCCTTCAACCGGTTGCCAGGAAGAAGGCATTTGACATTTGAGGACTTAGGTGCCGCGCGGTCCACATACTCATGTAATATATACAACCAACCTGCTGAGAGGCATTAATGCTCCATTTTACAGAAGGAACAGGGATGGTGGTGACGGTTATATAACTTGCCCGGAGTCATCCAGGATACGGAGTGGAGGGGGGATGCTGTCACACAAATCTGACTCCCAAACCCTAACTCTTCCAGCCGGGACCCCAATTTTGCGATACCCTCTCCTCCCATAAGAAATCCAGTCAAGCGGGTACAAAATATAATCTCCCAGTAAATGGCCACGGGCAGGATCCCGCAGAGCTGCCTGGACGCTGCCTGCCTCCGCTCGCAGGCCGCGCGTGATTTAGTCCTAAAACCCTGCAGCCCGGAACCCCGCGGGGAGCCCCGCCACCCCTCGAGCTGCCAGCGAGGCTGCGCAGCGTGTCATCCGCGTTTCCGGACTCGGAGCCACACTCCCGTCCGCTCGGCCCCGGTGGCTCCCCCTCCCTCCCGGGCGCGGCGCGGTGGGGCGGGGCGGGGCGGGAGGCGGGCGGTGCGCGGGCGGGGGGCGGGGCCGGTGACGCGCCCCCCGGGCCCGGGAGGCGCGGGCGCGCGGGGCCACTCACGCTGCTCGCGTCGGAGGCGGCACGCGGCCGGGCGCTCCGCTCGAGGTCGGACGCGCGGGAGCCGGTGACCGACGGACCCGGACGATCTCCGCGTTCGTCATTTCCTGCCGGCCGCCGGTTTCCGGAGGCAACGAAGAGTCAGGTCTTGCCCTCCCCCACCCCGCCCCCCTTGTCAGTTGTGAACGGGAGAGGTGCAGCGGCGGCCCCGGTGCCGTCCCCGGGCGCGTGAGTGCAGCCGGGCGCCCTTCCCCCGCGCGGCGCGCCCCGCCGCCCCCGCCGGGGCCGCCCCGCGAGCCCGGGACCTGCGCCCCGCGGGAGGGCCGGCCGGTCTCAGGCGCCCGCGGTCCCGCCGTCCCCTCCCGGAGGCCCTCGTGGGGCCCGGGTGTGTGCTGAAGCCTGGCGGGGAGCCGCGGGGACGGCTCATTGCCGCGCCTCCTCCCGCCCCACCGCGGCGCGCCCCGGGCTTGACTCTCGGCGTGGGGTGGGGGTGCGCCTTGTCCCACGGAGCTGGTCTTTTTCGTCACGAGGACATCGGGTTACTTTTAATATTTACTTTAGTATTTACTTAAGAAAGCACATGCTCTCCAAACTGCCTTTCCGTTGTTTTCCCTATCCTAATAAATGATGCGTGTCCGAGACTGGAAGTGTTTTAAAAATTGGATGTGCTCAGGTTGCTGTAATAGTGTCAGTTTAAAGTGACTTTTGGGTATTTACAATTTTTATGTGTGTAGGGACTTGAAAAAGGTTATTTTCCTCCATGGTAGGTAATGAATTTATGTAGGATTTCAGCAGTGGTATTGAAGTAATCAGATTTAAGAGGTCTATGCAAATAAATGGCCACTTGCCAATGTGCTTGAGGTCTTAACTATTCATTTTGAGCTAGTTCTCTAAGATCAGCTGACAGCTATTGATAATTCATACTAGACCTAAAAGCGTAGATAAGAACTAACACTTAACACTCAATCCCTTAGCAAGTTTTCTGCTCTTTTGTGAATGATTCTGTTACCATTAAAGTTACTCTTGTTTAGGTGAAGAGCATTACTTGGTACAATAACATATATTAATAACATATATTAGCTTTCGTGTATTACATAGACATAATCATATGTAGCTCACCCATTTAGTTTGACTCTATGAAGTTGGACAGTTAGGAACATTAATAATAAGTAATGTTAAGTACTTTTTTTTGCCAGAACCGTGCCAAAAGGTCTACATGGTTTATCTCATTTAATCATCTGGGGTAACTTTTTTTTCTAAGCGTGGGTTGCTTAAAAATACTGTGTTACACGAGTTTGAGTTGAAAGGGTCCAAATGTGGAATGGAATATGTACATTAATTACTTCTGTTTCCGCTTCTGTAAAATAAGGGTGTTGGCAATATAAAATGACTCAGAGTAAATTAATGTGTTCTTCATGTTGGAAAATGGCTTCAAAATTGCATAGAACTGCAGTTAGTCCCTTTATTTGGATATTCGCTCGTTTCCAAAGCCCTGTGCTCTTACTATCCAAGTTCCCATTACATATCGTTGTCACCCAATGAACAGGCTATGCTTGGACACTGAAAGGTAAATGTTGGACCCACTTTAGTGGCCCCTTCTGAAGGGCCCCTCTTTCTATATTTAGTTTGTAAGCAACATTTCTAATGAAATGAAACAGGAAGAGTAACTTTTCAATACCAAACCAAAGGGGTGTACCACAATGGGTCAGCTATTACTTTGTTGATGGTCTAACATTCTCACGTATATGAATTTAAGCCTGTTATTAGATCATCTGTGTTGTGGGGATCTACCTTATATTTCAGTTTGCCTCTGAATGTCTTAAGCATATCCTGTTTCGAGTCCAGTACTTTGTGCATTAAAAAGTTAATATTTGATGGAATTTAATTAAGTAGTTTTGACTTCCTTAAGGTGTGTATTTTGACTGTGTCTCTGAAGATACAATTTAATGATTTATGTAGGCATAGCAATGATGAGAAGGATGGTGAGATCCACCAGTTTGTAGAAGTAGAAGTAATTGTGGTTGAAAGGATGGGAGATGTTGAGGGAACTGCTTGGAAATGTGCCTTAATGGTGATTAGAGCATATTGGACTTAACCTATCTTCTGATTCTAGTGGTCCATGGGTGGGGAGGAAAAGATTGGGGGTGCTTTGGGGTTCAGTATTTATAGGAGGATCCCTTTCCCTAAAGGCATTTCTTGGGGAGAGGCTAAGTGAAGAGTTGTCATCCTTGGAAGAGTGTAAGGAGAAGAAAATGCACGTGTTTTCTTTTTGGAGTTAATACTTCCACCCATTGTGACTAATGAATTCTTGCCACCACATGCACCTTGAGGCACTTTCCTAGTAGATATTTGACACTTGTGGGCAGCCACTAGTAGATGAAGTTAAGAAGGGGGAAAGGGGGTGGAGGGAGAGGAAGTACAAGGGCAAACAGCAAAGCATTAACAGGCTTTCATTTGGGCAAAATTTAGGGCCTGTACAGCTTCTATTACAAAAACCATTCTAGTAATGACTATGTGTTTGTAAATCTTGGATATGTTATTCATATCCAGAAATATGGAGACTATCCCTCTAAGATGCTTTATAAACAGTGGAACAGATTTGGAGTACAGTGCATGAAAAGTTCCTGAATTTTCTATGACAGCCACTTCTGTGTATTTGTCATTGTTGGAAAGCCCGAGTGACCATAAGGCCAACAGTGGCTCTTGTTTGTGAGGCATTTAAGTGATGTTTTGTTTCTTGGGATGGGACGAAAAGCCCTTCTCATTCCTTCCTTCAGAGGCTGGCCCTCTCTGCAGTGCTCTCTAAGCTCCCAGAGTGTAGGGACCTGTTCAGTGTCACTTATTGCTGTCTTCCTGGAGCCTAGAACAGAGCCTGACATATGGAAGGTGCTCAGTAAGTATTTGGAATGAACAAAAGTACATTGGCATCCTCTTCTCCCTTCTTTCTACCAGTGAAGATCCCATTTGCATTTAGGCACAGGGCCCTTCCAGCCTCATGCTCTCCACAGTCTGCAGCCCTTGAGGAGACCTTTGAATGTTAGCTGTTTATACCACATACTTAAGTGTTTAATCTTCTGTGGCTTTATGTTGTTAAGTAAGTGTTCCATGTGTTTTGTTTGCCCATCCAAAATAGAGGCTACTCAAGGGTAGAGAATATATATTAATACAGTACTATGAGAACTTCCTTGTTCATCTGGCATACTAATATATAGACAGTGGGTTTATATTTACCCATTTGAGTGAATCTTAGATACCATGGGAGAAGCATCAGAGATACTCAAAATGTGGTCCCAGTCCTCAAGTAGGTAGTATGTTAGGCAAATTTCATGTACACGTGAAAAGTAGGAAAATTTGGAGCTAAATAAAACAGTAATAATAATGGCTAACATTTTTTTATGTAGTGCTGAAAATGTGCCAGACATTGTCCCAGGCGCCTTTACATGTTAATGTATTTGGATCTCACAACAGTCTCTGAAGTAGGCACAATTACAATCCCATTTTTCAGATGAGGAAACTGAGTCAGCAAGGCAATCAAGTTACTTGCCCAAGATCAGAAGACAAGTAATCAGTAGGATGATTAGATACTAACCCAGGCCATCTGGTTCCTGAGTATGTATGGCTTCTCTGGGGAGGTTTACTTTATCGAAGACAATAGAGGGATCTAAAAGTTTATGCTTTCTCAGCTGTAAAAGGTGCTCTTTTTCAAATTTCAAAGTAGCATAAATGATTGCAGTGACTCTGAGCTGCAGAAACAATGAATTTTCCAAGTAGTAGTAGAGGCTGATAATGAAATAGTTAGGGGGCACTGTATTTTGAAATGACCAAAGGCAAAGGGAGAGAGACTAAATTTGGGATCCTAAAGCTGAGTGAGGATTACAGCTCTCCACAGGCATTATATTCTAGGACAGTGATTCACCAGGTCATAGGACAGTGACTGTTTAAGTTACTAATTTAGTGTCAAAATTATGCAAAACAGAAAATATTGAATGACAGTATCTTACTAGTTTCCATTCTGGCAAATAACTTGTGGTAGTTATTTGCCAGAATGTGAGTCTTACGGTTTCCTGTGTGCTTCCATCCATTTGCTTTGTTCTTTTGTGGAATCTTGATCCACTCTTTCCATCTGTCTTGGGCAATAGAGAACACCATGGGGGCCGGGAGGCCTCTTCAAATCAAGTCGTATTTTCTCAGTGGAAAGAACATGAAATTGTGCCGTTGATTTGGTGACAGATCTGGAGTGAAGTCATTTTGAAGCCGTGTGGAATTAGGTGAGGGCTGAGGGCCTACAAAAAATCCAGCAAGGTGAAGAACAGTGGTTTTCTCTGAAAGCCCCATTTTGTGTCCCTTTTGTCAGGAGCTGTCGGTATTATTTGTGGGTTGGGGGGCATTGGGCATCACGAGTCACTGAATCTAAATGGCTTCGCGTTAGGGGAGTACATGCATCCTATGCCCACTGCCCAGGAAGCAGAAGAGGAGGTGTCCGTGAACGAAGCATGGCCCCAGCCTGCTGAGCAGCCAGGGAGGACATGCACCTGCAGGTAGAGTATTCCGTGTCCCACTCCTTTCTGCTGGGGTGGGGTCGTGTTATCTGTCCTGCGGTCAGCTGCATAATGTGAGTCAGTGAAGAAGTGACACACATATGCTGCTGTCATTTTACTTTCAGCACATATTTTCAGATGGTCTGTCCTAGGAGGAGCATAGAACTGTGACTATTATCCCTCAGTTGTATTCTATTTAAATACCTGAGGTAATGATTGGAAAATTTGAGTTAAAATAATTTATATTGAAATGTTTATCCAGTTGGCATGTATGCCTTAACCTCAGGCTTTTCTCTGAAGGGGTGATTATTAGGGAAACAGAAAATGATACACTGATTCATTTATTTTAAGCCTATCATGAAGGGATTTAATGAAATCTCTCCTGCCCCACGTAATGAATTTGAGGGCTGTAGAGCTGGGTCCTGAACATGATCCAGTGTGGTGGTTCTTTAAGTAGGAGGATACATCCGAATGATGAAAGTTTATTATAAAAGTAACAGGTGTTTATTCAGAGTTTTCAGGGCATCTTTATTTTAAGCTGTGCTTAAGTGACCCCAGCTTCCCCTTCCCCTATAGTTTATAGATAAGAAAAATGGGGCAAAATCAAATGACTTGCCTACAGCTGGTTCAGTAATACCAAGATTTATCACCAGATAATACTAATTTCAGAATTTTATGGCTGGAAGAAATTTTCCAAGTCATCAATTAGAAGTTCATTTTACAGCTGAATACAAACCATGTTTGTTCATACCATTTCCAAGTTTAAGATATGAATGAAGAGAAGGTGTTTTCTCAAAGCATATCTTCTATTTTGGCCATGGTAAAGGTCAAAACATCAGTTACTAGAATTTCTTTACAGTTTTGACTGATGGTTTTTTAATTGATTTCAGGAAAGTATCAATTATTTACAGTATTTTTATTGTATACTCTGGGATGTCCTTTTAAATTTTTTTGAAAAATGTAGTTAGTATATTTAAAGCTAAGGGGAAAGATTAAAACTTTTTATTTGAATTAATTATTTTTCAGTCTTAACTAAAATGTAATACTGTGTGAGAATTTGTACTGCTGTATTGGAGTTTTTGTGTTTTTCCAACCTGGTTGATTTTTTTTTTTCTTCAAGGTATCTTACCTTGGGAACAGCACAATTTGGCTTCCATGTTGTCTCTGAATAGGAGAGAGAATCCCAGCCTCAGCGTGTCCTCACCAGGGACCAAAGAACAGGTTTATTCCTACAAGGAGTCTCCTACAGCCTGTGGGGCAGCAACCATTTCCAGAAGTAAATAGTAATATTTCAGGTGCCTATGCGTGGGTCCATATGGCCAAGACTGTAAGATATTTGCAGATGATAAAAACCTGAAGAAAGGGCTAATTTCAAGAAGCAATCCCAATGCCATTTAGGATTTGGAGCCATTGAAAGAAGATAACTCTGCAAATAAGAGTGACGAAACTCTAGCACATCTCTACATTTTTCGTACAATATCTTTGTTAACCCGTCTGCTGTTGTATATAATACTTTAGTTACTTCCCTCTACCGCGGTAGCTGGAAATCTGCTTATAATCACAGTTTTATTCTGTGTGGATAGAGAAATAGTAGGTAAAGCAGGAGAACTAGGAACAATGGGGTGTCGGCCTCTGGAAATGGACTGTACTGACCACTCCCTTGAAGGTAGGATGGCAATGGGCTGCTTAGGAAGCATTGCCGCCTCTTCATAGACATTGCAGCTTTACGTGCATCTTACGTACTTTCAGCTTCTATATGTTCAATCTCTTAGACCAAAGAGCGGATGATCTGTTTTTTTTTTTCAGTTTAAAATAAGAACTCTTATCTTTATAAATAAACCTTTGGAAGGGTTGCTCTTCTATTCTAGATTAGTTTCTAGATTAGTTTCTGGGATCAAGAATAGAATGATTTCCATTCTTCAGAGTTGCCCTTTACTTTTTTTACATTTTTCCTCAGGGTTTTGCTTTACCCTGCTGTTTCTAGATGGAAATGAAAGATGATCTCTAGGCACCGTTTTCAGTTACCTAGCAGAGCAAAATAATGTGGGTGGTATCAATTTATAAAAAATTTACAGCTTTTAACTGTTATTGTTTTAAAACTCTATCACATTTCTTTGTTGGTAATACTGATGTAAATGTTACCTTCTTTCTCTGTCCTTTCCTCTGACAGAGAGAGAGCTCTTGTAATTAGCAAATAAAGCAAGTAGCCATCATTGTGTGTGTACACATAATATTAGTTTGTGGGTTAGAGCTAAGATACTGAACAGGGAGAAGTAAATTTTATTATTTTCAGCTCTTTTTGTGACTAAGTCAGTTGACTTCATCAGTAATATGTCCTCCATTAATTGAGGAAACCTTTGTTCTTAATGAACCAAGTTTTACCCAACAGAAAAATATAAGCAAAAGAACAGATTTAACAATTAATAAAGGGAAATTCCAGAAACCATTTGTCGTTTCATCATTTCCTTCCCAGTAGGCCTGTTTTACCTCACCCTTTCCCCCCTCTACCCTGCCTACTTACGCCGACTCTCACTTGTACGTGTTTCCTCATCTGTCCAGAATTTCTTGTTTCGTGCCTTGGTGTTTTGTATACTTCCTGCCTTTTCTGTGGGTCAGGCTCCCATTGAAAATGCCTTCTGTTCTCTTTACTCTCCGTCTCCCTGGGCATACCTTCTTCCTGGTCAGCCACCTCCAGTCTTGAGTTGTTATCTCTTGTAATTCAGCTCCCATCACCTCTAGCTCCGGCCTGTTTTACCCTCACCTCTGTCCACTCGCATTCCACTCACCTCTGGTCAGTGGGGATCTCTTCTCTTGCACCACCTCAGGCTGCTTCCGTCTGGATAGCTCACCAGATCTGTCAGTTTCATCTAGCCCCTTCTCTCTAAATGTATGTTGTTTTCTTCCCATACTTTGTAGTCCTTGTGCATTTGCTCTTTGAGCTTTTTCTGTTTTCCTTGTCCCTGGGTGGCAGGTATTAACTGGATGGATATGTTGTCAGTATTTGCATAGAACACAAATCCTTGCTGTGTACTTCCTGGGTATTCAAGATGAATCAATTATTATTAACTTTTCTTGAAACTGAGCTTCCTGTGTTTGCTGCTTCTAAGAATTAGATTGGTATTCTATGAGACTAATAGTACTTTCAAGAGTCAGGATAGTCATATGAGGCTGTCATTTTAGCTCCGTATTCAAGAGCTCATCGTACTTGAATTCACTCTCTTGTCTTGAAAGATTAAAGAAGACATCCAAAGCAAGTTTGGGGGTGGGTAGAGGGTGGGAAGGAAAGGTAAATACTAAAAGGACTCATACTCAATTTCTAGAATTGGGAAAAAAAAGCTGAAAACATACGCTTTTAATATTAGGTAAAATGTTTCCTAAAATAATAAAGACTATCAGTCTCAGTAATTCTGTTAACTAGTTTTAGATTAGGTCATCTGTATTTCTACATTTCCCTTTAAGTGCTAAGACCTTTCTTTAATGTCTAACAAAACAGAAACTTAATCTCGTAAATATTCATCTACTTTGGAGAGGCTTAATGTCTACTTAAATGTTAACCTGTGTTATTTTGTTACACTGGAACATTCTCAAAATGCCATTACCGTCCAGCCCTGTTTCTTGGGAAAGTGTATAAATTTTATGGTCTTGACTCTCTGGACTCTTTAGCCATGTTGTAATGAAAAGGTAGCTTTTTGGCAAAATTTTACTTTATACTATTGATGACTTACATTGTCTTAGGTTTTTCCTTTATTTTTATGTATCCTGTGAATGTGGTGTTCCTGTAATTTAGTTTTCTATGATGTGTATGAAATACTGGAGCTAGATTAATGTGAGTGCAGAAATAGCTTTGTGAATTTTCAAAAGGAAAAACCCTATGCGTCACATAATGTGTTTAAATACAATTTTAAGGACAACCTTACAAACTGAGGTTGATCATATTGAATATTCTTTCTGTATGATCCTTCCCTAACTGTGATGGGGGTTGTTGAGTATCTTACAGCTCAAGGAATGGCCAGTAGTCCAGTATGGTACTGTAATAGTCACCAACACTTGGGCAGCTAGTAAAACACATCAAACCACAGTTCAGATACCAGCAGGTACTAAAGTAGATGTGCTAAATTACAGGACTGTTCTGGGACTACAGAGATGAGCAAGGTATGGCCATTCTCCCTAAGAGTCCATAATTGAGTAGGGAATATTGATAAGTGAACAATTACACCACTTATATAGAATAGAATACACAGATGTAGCCACTATTATAGGAGTAGACTAATTCAGAAAGTATAGATAAAAAATATAAAGTCAAAAACTAAAAATAGAAATACCATTTGACTCAGGAATTCCACTCCTAGGAATTTACCCTAAGAGTACAGCAGCCCAGTTTAAAAAAGACAGATGCACCCCTATGTTTATCGCAGCACTATTTACAATAACCAAGAAATGGAAGCAACCTAAGTGTCCATCAGTAGATGAATGGATAAAGAAGATGTGGTACATATACAAAATGGAATATTCAGCCATAAGAAGAAAACAAGTCCTACCATTTGCAACAACATGGATGGAGCTAGAGAGTATTATGCTCAGTGAAATAAGCCAGGCAGAAAAAGACAAGTATCAAATGATTTCAGTCATCTGTGGAGTATAGAACAAAGAGAAAAACTGAAGGAACAAAACAGCAGCAGACTCACAGAACCGAAGAATGGACTAACAGTTACCAAAGGGAAAGGGACTGGGGAGGATGGGTGGGAAGGGAGGGATAAGGGGGGGAAAAAGAAAGGTGACATTACAATTAGCATGTATAATGTGGGGGGGCATAGGGGGCAAGTAGTGAGTCTAGAGCATCTTACTACGCTGATGGACAGGGACTGTAATGGGGATTGTGGGGGGGACTTTGTGAAGGGGGGAGCCTAGTAATGTTCTGCATGTAACTGTAGATTAATGATAACAACAAGAAAAAACCTTATTTTAAAAAAACTTTAAAAAAAAATCAAGTAAATTTATTTAGCTGGATCTGTTTGCTGGATGTACTTCTCAGTGACAAGTCTCTCATCCCAAAATCTAATCCATTCTCAGAGAATTCAAATTTTAGCCAAGTTTGACAAAAATGTGTCACAGGCTACTAAAATGTTCAGCAAGAATGAGAACACCATTGGAGTAGGTCTCCATGATGACTGCCTTGAGGACAGTTGGAGTCTTACTGGGGACAGAGGCATTTGAATATGTATCAGCCTTTGGGTAGCTGTAATCCCAACACTGGGTTATATATACCAACCTGAATATAGTTCCTGAAGTATACCTAGCGTTGTTATTTTGAAAGAAGTTCAAATGAACTTCTGCTAATAGAACCAAACTGAAGAGTGTGTTTTCTAAGTAACAGAGAAAGTTGGCGCAGTGATTTAATATTATTTTGTTTATAGTTGATTAATTTCTTCCTAAGTTAATAGGTCTTTAAAATGTGGGTCTATGTCCTAGACCATATGACAGATCAAGTTGCGTAAACTTTTCATTTGAAACAAACTGATTTTTCTGATCTGGGTTGTTTGGCCTTGTTACGAAAGTCTGTTAATTCACAGCATGATTAGACTTGTCTACTATATTGTAATTTTGTGGATAATAAAGGTTGTATTTAGGGTAATTAAAAAATTTCAGTGTTGAGATAGAATCATCAGCCTAGAATTTTGATGAAAGATCAAAATATGTACCTTGTCTAAAGCCTCTTTATTAAAAGTTCATTATTTACAATCAAGAGATTTAAATAAGTTTAGTTTGTATAATTTTATGGCTGGTGTTAATTTGTATGGGTAACTACATTTGTAGATAGGGAAGCTTTATTTCCACAAAAAAGGGGACTTGGTGTCTTAGATTCCCAAGCGGCTTTCACTTGCACTTCTGCAAGGTCCTCAGTACTCCTGTGGCATCAGGTTCACATGCCCTGTGTGATCGCTGTGGTGGCCGTCTGCCCTCAGGGCCATTTGGGAGGCTGCTGATACAGTTGTCTTGCTGCTCTCCCACATTCTTAGAGAAACTGAATTTTCTGATAGTGTTTTATTTTTTCTTGGATTTTTTTTTTTTTTTTTTTTTTTTTTTTTTTTTTTTTTTTTTTTTTTTTTTTTTTGAGAGGGCATCTCTCATATTTATTGATCAAATGGTTGTTAACAACAATAAAATTCAGTATAGGGGGGTCAATGCTCAATGTACAATCATTAATCCATCTCAAGCCTAATTCTCGTCAGTCTCCAATCTTCTGAAGCATAACGAACAAGTTCTTACATGGTGAACGAATTCTTACAGAGTGAATAAATTCTTACATGGTGAACAGTACAAGGGCAGTCATCACAGAAACTTTCGGTTTTGATCATGCAATATGACCTATAAACCATCAGGTCAAATATGAATATTCATTTGATTTTTGTACTTGATTTATATGTTGATCCCACATTTCTCCTATTATTATTATTATTTTTATTTTTAATAAAATGCTGAAGTGGTAGGTAGATGCAAGATAAAGGTAGAAAACATAGTTTAGTGCTGTAAGAAGGCAAATGTAGATGATCAGATGATCAGGTGTGTGCCTATGGACTAAGTATTAATCCAGGCTAGACAAGGGCAGCAAGACATCCACGGATGCAGAAGATTTCTCTCAAAGCAGGGGGGGTGAGGTTCTGAGCCTCACCTCTGTTGATCCCCAAATTCTCACCTGATGGCCCCCCTGCGACTGTGCCTGTCTTAGGTTGTTCCTCCCTTGAGGAATCTTACCCGTCTCTGGCTAACCAGTCATCTTCCGGGGCCATACAGGGAAATGTAAAGTTGGTAAGTGAGAGAGAAGCCATATTGTTTGCAAAGGTTAGCTTTTTACTTCTTTGCAGATTTATGCCCTGTGGCTTCTATGCCCAGCACTTGTCTCGAGGTATCTTTACCACCTGGAGGAATTATGATACTCGGTAAATTCGATATGAGGCATGAATTCTATTTAAAGTTTGTAATTAGGAAGGAAGAAGAAAAGCTATAGATGTAGCATATGAAGGAAACTTGGGAGGATTGATTATTTCTTTGACATATCTTCTTGTATAGTACCTTAAGTATGTATAGGTTTTAAACTACTAACTAATTTGCACACACATATTGACATAATAGGAATACGGTGACATAAACAAAGCAAATCTATAATTACCAGCCATCTCCAGTGAAGCCAAGAAAACCATTTAGGCACCCTAGGCATTTGTGAAAATTTATCTATGATATGATGGATATTTTCCAACTGTACTTGAACCATCAGACAAATTAAAGCAGCCCATTTCTGGGATCTGTTCACATCCCATATGTTCTTTTAACCATAGATAGTCTATAGTCATGAGATTTTGGGGTGCTACAACTTGCACCCCTCCCAACTCCTGGTTGAGTTCCAACAGTACAGATCCAGTCAAATTCGTTGTCTCACTGTATGCACATGCCTGCCTAGACATCTCCCTCCTCCTTCTCATGGCAAGTCCAGGAGATGGTGGGCTGGATGCAGCCACAACCGCAGCATCGTCCGGATCCCTGTGGAGGCTTTTTGATGATCATCCCCCGGCACGAGTCCTCCAGAGAGTGCTGATGCCGGAAGCTCCTCCTCATATCGTATCTTAGTTCATTTTCTGGGTATCCAAGCTAGGCCTTGATCTTCTGCGTAGAAACAAACAGACCCTTTGCCCACACTTTGACATGCCCTCTATACCACTGTGCAGAACTCATTGGAGGTCAGCACACAGTAACTGCTTTTTTTTTTTTTTTTTTTAATTAAGAGAAAGGAATATTATCAGAAAAGAGTACCTCCATAGCTGATCATCTGACACCCTTTAAGTGATCAACATTAAGGATATTTAAAGCATGCGTTGATCTTTGATTTACCAATAGTTTTATCCTGTTAAGGAGTAATCCCCCTTTTCTTTCTTTCTTTCTTTTTTTTTTTTTTAAATTTTTAATCTACACTTACCTGAAGAATACTATGTTTACTATGCTCTCCCCTATATCAGGTCCCCCCTAACAACCACATTACGGTTACTGTCCATCAGCTTAGCAAAATGTTGTAGAGTCACTACTTGTCCTCTCTGTGTTGTGCAGCCCACCCTCCCCTTTTTCCCTCCCCCCATGCATGCTAATCTTAATACCCCCCTTCTTCTTCCCCCCCCTTATCCCTCCCTGCCCACCCATCCTCCCCAGTTCCTTTCCCTTTGGTACCTGTTAGTCCATTTTTGGGTTCTGTAATTCTGCTGCTGTTTTGTTCCTTCAGTTTTTCCTTTGTTCCTATACTCCTCAGATGAGTGAAATCATTTGGTATTTCTCTTTCTCCACTTGGCTTATTTCACTGAGCATAATACTCTCCAGCTCCATCCATGTTGCTGCAAATGGTTGGATTTTTCCACTTCTTATGGCTGAGTAGTATTCCATTGTGTATATGTACCACATCTTCTTTATCCATTCATCTACCGATGGACATTTAGGTTGCTTCCAATTCTTGGCTATTGTAAATAGTGCTGCGATAAACATAGGAGTGCATCTGTCTTTCTCAAACTTGATTGCTGCGTTCTTAGGGTAAATTCCTAGGAGTGGAATTCCTGGGTCAAATGGTAGGTCTGTTTTGAGCATTTTGATGCACCTCCATACTGCTTTCCACAATGGTTGAACTAATTTACATTCCCACCAGCAGTGTAGGAGGGTTCCCCTTTCTCCACAGCCTCGCCAACATTTGTTGTTGTTTGTCTTTTGGATGGCAGCTATCCTTACTGGTGTGAGGTGATACCTCATTGTAGTTTTAATTTGCATTTCTCTGATAATTAGCGATGTGGAGCATCTTTTCATGTGTCTCTTGGCCATCTGTATTTCTTTTTTGGAGAACTGTCTGTTCAGTTCCTCTGCCCATTTTTTAATTGGGTTATTTGTTTTTTGTTTGTTGAGGCGTGTGAGCTCTTTATATATTCTGGACGTCAAGCCTTTATCAGATCTGTCATTTTCAAATATATTCTCCCATACTGTAGGGTTCCTTTTTGTTCTATTGATGGTGTCTTTCGCTGTACAGAAGCTTTTCAGCTTAATGTAGTCCCACTTGCTCATTTTTGCTGTTGTTTTCCTTGCCCGGGGAGATATGTTCAAGAAGAGATCACTCATGTTTATGTCTAAGAGGTTTTTGCCTATGTTTTTTTCCAAGAGTTTAATGGTTTCGTGACTTACATTCAGGTCTTTGATCCATTTTGAGTTTACCTTTGTATATGGGGTTAGACAATGGTCCAGTTTCAGTCTCCTACATGTAGCTGTCCAGTTTTGCCAGCACCATCTGTTGAAGAGACTGTCATTTTGCCATTGTATGTCCATGGCTCCTTTATCAAATATTAATTGACCATATATGTTTGGGTTAATTTCTGGGGTCTCTAATCTGTTCCACTGGTCTATGGCTCTGTTCTTGTGCCAGTACCAAATTGTCTTGATTACTATGGCTTTGTAGTAGAGCTTGAAGTTGGGGAGTGAGATCCCCCCTACTTTATTCTTCTTTTTCAGGATTGCTTTGGCTATTCGGGGTCTTTGGTGTTTCCATATGAATTTTTGAATTATTTGTTCCAATTCATTGAAGAATGTTGCTGGTAATTTGAGAGGGATTGCATCAAATTTGTATATTGCTTTCGGCAGGATGGCCATTTTGACGATATTAATTCTTCCTAGCCATGAGCATGGGATGAGTTTCCATTTATTAGTGTCCCCTTTAATTTCTCTTAAGAGTGACTTGTAGTTTTCAGAGTATAAGTCTTTCACTTCCTTGGTTAGGTTTATTCCTAGGTATTTTATTCTTTTTGATGCAATGGTGAATGGAATTGTTTTCCTGATTTCTCTTTCTATTGATTCGTTGTTAGTGTATAGGAAAGCTACAGATTTCTGTGTGTTGATTTTGTATCCTGCAACTTTGCTGTATTCCGATATCAGTTCTAGTAGTTTTGGAGTGGAGTCTTTAGGGTTTTTTATGTACAGTATCATATCATCTGCAAATAGTGACAGTTTAACTTCTTCTTTACCAATCTGGATTCCTTGTATTTCTTTGTTTTGTCTGATTGCCGTGGCTAGGACCTCCAGTACTATGTTAAATAACAGTGGGGAGAGTGGGCATCCCTGTCTGGTTCCCGATCTCAGTGGAAATGCTTTCAGCTTCTCGCTGTTCAGTATAATGCTGGCTGTGGGTTTATCATATATGGCCTTTATTATGTTGAGGTACTTGCCCTCTATTCCCATTTTGCTGAGAGTTTTTATCATGAATGGATGTTGAATTTTGTCAAATGCTTTTTCAGCATCTATGGAGATGATCATGTGGTTTTTGTCTTTCTTTTTGTTGATGTGGTGGATGATGTTGATGGATTTTCGAATGTTGTACCATCCTTGCATCCCTGGGATGAACCCCACTTGGTCATGGTGTATGATCCTTTTGATATACTGTTGAATTCTGTTTGCTAATATTTTATTGAGTATTTTTGCATCTACGTTCATCAGGGATATTGGTCTGTAATTTTCTTTTTTGGTGGGGTCTTTGCCTGGTTTTGGTATTAGGGTGATGTTGGCTTCATAGAATGAGTTTGGGAGTATTCCCTCTTCTTCTATTTTGTGGAACACTTTAAGGAGAATGGGTATTATGTCTTCTCTGTGTGTCTGATAAAATTCCGAGGTAAATCCGTCCGGCCCCGGGGTTTTGTTCTTGGGTAGTTTTTTGATTACTGTTTCAATTTCTTTGCTTGTAATTGGTTTGTTTAACTTTTGTGTTTCTTCCTTGGTCAGTGTTGGGAGGTTGTATTTTTCTAGGAAGTTGTCCATTTCTTCTAGGTTTTCCAGCTTGTTGGCATATAGGTTTTCATAGTAGTCTTTAATAATTCTTTGTATTTCTGTGGAGTCTGTCGTGATTTTTCCATTCTCATTTCTGATTATGTTGATTTGTGTTGACTCTCTTTTTCTCTTAATAAGTTGGGCTAGAGGCTTATCTATTTTGTTTATTTTCTCAAAGAACCAGCTCTTGGTTTCGTTGATTTTTGCTATTGTTTTATTCTTCTCAATTTTGTTTATTTCTTCTCTGATCTTTATTATGTCCCTCCTTCTGCTGACTTTAGGCCTCATTTGTTCTTCTTTTTCCAGTTTTAATAATTGTGATGTTAGACTATTCATTTGGGATTGTTCTTCCTTCTTCAAGTGTGCCTGGATTGCTATATACTTTCCTCTTAAGACTGCTTTCGCTGCATCCCACAGAAGTTGGGGCTTAGTGTTGTTGTTGTCATTTGTTTCTATATATTCCTTGATCTCTATTTTGATTTGTTCATTGATCCATTGATTATTTAGTAGCATGTTGTTAAGCCTCCATGTGTTTGTGAGCCTTTTTGTTTTCTTTGTAGAATTTATTTCTACTTTCATACCTTTGTGGTCTGAAAAATTGGTTGGTAGAATTTCAATATTGTGGAATTTACTGAGGCTCTTTTTGTGAGCTAGTATGTGGTCTATTCTGGAGAATGTTCCATGTGCACTTGAGAAGAATGTATATCCTGTTGCTTTTGGATGTAAAGTTCTATAGATGTCTATTAGGTCCATCTGTTCTAGTGTGTTGTTCAGTGCCTGTGTGTCTTTACTTATTTTCTGCCCGGTGGATCTATCCTTTGGGGTGAGTGGTGTGTTGAAGTCTCCTACAATGAATGCATTGCAGTCTATTTCCCTCTTTAGTTCTGTTAGTATTTGCTTCACATATGCTGGTGCTCCTGTATTGGGTGCATATATATTTAGAATGGTTATATCCTCTTGTTGGACTAAGCCCTTTATCATTATGTAGTGGCCTTCTTTATCTCTTGTTACTTTCTTTGTTTTGAAGTCTATTTTGTCTGATATTAGTACTGCAACCCCTGCTTTCTTCTCACTGTTGTTTGCCTGAAATATGTTTTTCCATCCCTTGACTTTTAGTCTATGCTTATCTTTGGGTTTAAGGTGAGTTTCTTGTAAGCAGCATATAGATGGGTCTTGCTTTTTTATCCATTCTATTACTCTATGTCTTTTGATTGGTGCATTAAGTCCATTTACATTTAGGGTGACTATTGAAAGATATGTACTTATTGCCATTGCAGGCTTTAGATTCGTGGTTACCAAAGGTTCAAGGTTAGCTTCTTTAGTATCTTACTGCCTAACTTAGCTCGCTTATTGAGCTGTTATATACACTGTCTGGAGAGTCTTTTCTTCTCTCCCTTCTTATTCCTCCTCCTCCCTTCTTCATATGTTGTGTGTTTTGTTCTGTGCTCTTTTTAGGGGTGCTCCCATCTAGAGCAGTCCCTGTAGGATGCCCTGTAGAGGTGGTTTGTGGGAAGCAAATTCCCTCAGCTTTTGCTTGTCTGGGAATTGTTTGATCCCACCATCATATTTAAATGATAGTCGTGCTGGATACAGTATCCTTGGTTCAAGGCCCTTCTGTTTCATTGCATTAAGTATATCATGCCATTCTCTTCTGGCCTGTAGGGTTTCTGTTGAGAAGTCTGATGTTAGCCTGATTGGTTTTCCTTTATAGGTGACCTTTTTCTCTCTAGCTGCCTTTAAAACTCTTTCCTTGTCCTTGATCCTTGCCATTTTAATTATTATGTGTCTTGGTGTTGTCCTCCTTGGATCCTTTCTGTTGGGGGTTCTGTATAATTCCATGGTCTGTTCGATTATTTCCTCCCCCAGTTTGGGGAAGTTTTCAGCAATTATTTCTTCAAAGACACTTTCTATCCCTTTTCCTCTTTCTTCCTCTTCTGGTATCCCTATAATACGAATGTTTTTCCTTCTGTATTGGTCACATATTTCTCTTAGTGTTGTTTCATTCCTGGAGATCCTTTTATCTCTCTCTATGTCAGCTTCTATACGTTCCTGTTCTCTGGCTTCTATTCCTTCAATGGCCTCTTGCATCTTATCCATTCTGCTTATAAATCCTTCCAGGGATTGTTTCACTTCTGTGATCTCTTTCCTGACATCTGTGATCTCCTTCCGGACTTCATCCCACTGCTCTTGCATTTTTCTCTGCATCTCATCCCACTGCTCTTGCATTTTTCTCTGCATCTCATCCCATTGCTCTTGCATTTTTTTCTGCATCTCTGTCAGCATGTTCATGATTTTTATTTTGAATTCTTTTTCAGGAGGACTAGTTAGGTCTGTCTCCTTCTCAGGTGTTGTCTCTGTGATCTTTGTCTGCCTGTAGTTTTGCCTTTTCATGGTGATAGAGATAGTCTGCAGAGCTGGTACAAGTGACCGCTGGAAGAGCTTCCCTTCTTGTTGGTTTGTAGCCTTTTCCTGGGAGAATAGCGACCTCTAGTGGCTTGTGCTGGGCAGCTGTGCGCAGACAGGGCTTCTGCTTCCTGCCCAGTTGCTTTGGGGTTTATCTCCACTGTTGCTGTGGGCTTGGCCTGGCTGGGGCTGTTCCTCCAAAATGGTGGAGCCCCGTTAGAGGGGGAGCAGCCAGGAGACTATTTATCTCCGTAAGGGGCCTCTGTGCTCCCTGCTGCCCAGGGGGTTAGAGTGCCCAGAGATCCCCAGATTCCCTGCTTCTGGTCTAAGTGACCTGTCCTGCCCCTTTAAGATTTCCAAAAAGCACTCTCCAAACCAAAACAACAACAGCAACAATGAGAGAGGGAACAGAAAGGAAAAAAAAAAGAAAAAACACGCGATTTTTTTTTTTTTTCCTCAGGTGCCGGTCCCAGGCACCCGCGCACTGGTCCTGCTGCCCTGTCTCCCTAGCACCAGGGTCCCTGTCCTTTCAAGGCTTCCAAAAAGCACCCACCCACCGGTCCCGCAGGGAAGGAACGCTCAATATTCTTTGTCCTCAGGCACTGGTCCCATGCACCCGCTCACCAGTCCCGCCGCCCTGCCTCCCTAGCACCGGGGTCCCTGTCCCTTCAAGGCTTCCAAAAAGCACTTGGCAAAAAGAGAGAAAAAAAAGGGGAAAAACGCGCGATTTCTTCCGTCCTCAGGTGCTGGTCTCAGGCACCCACCCACCGGTCCCACAGGGAAAAATGCGGGATATTCTTTGTCCTCAGGTGCCGGTCCCAGGCACCCGCTCACCAGTCCCGCCGCCCTGCCTCCCTAGCACCGGGGTCCCTGTCCCTTTTAGGCTTCCAAAAAGCACTCGCAGAAAAGAGAAAAAAAAAAGGGGAAAAACGCGCGATTTCCTCTGTCCTCAAGTGCCGGTCTCAGGCACCCGCCCACCGGTCCCGCAGGGAAAAACGGGGGATATTCTTTGTCCTCCGGCGCCGTTCCCAGGCACCTCCTCACCGGTCCCGCCACCCTGCCTCCCCAGCAACGGGGACCCGTCCCTCTAAGGCTTCCAAAAAGCGCTCGCCAAAAAAAAAAACTGCTCCGGTTTCTCTCCACCCGCCGGGAGCCGGGGGGAGGGGCGCTCGGGTCCCGCCGGGCTGGGGCTTGTATCTTACCCCCTTCACAAGGCGCTGGGTTCTTGCAGGTGTGGATGTGGTCTGGATGTTGTCCTGTGTCCTGTGGTCTCTATTTTAGGAAGATTTTTCTTTGTTATATTTTCATAGCTCTATGTGTTTTTGGGAGGAGATTTCCACTGCTCTACTCACGCCGCCATCTTGGCTCCCGCCCCTTTTCTTGGGTTTTTATTTACGATGATTGATAACAGTAACAGTTAACCATTTGTGGAGTTTCAGTAGGGCCAGGCTATCGCTCTATATCGAACACTTTGTTGTTATGTAATTTTTAATAAAATTTGATGTTTTTGGATATACATTCTTCTCAAGTGCATATGGAACATTCTCCAGAATAGACCACATACTGGGCCACAAAAAGAGCCTTAGTAAATTCAAAAAGATTGAAATTCTACCAACCAACATTTCAGACCACAAAGGTGTAAAACTAGAAATGAATTGTACAAAGAAAGTAAAAAGGCCCACAAACACATGGAGGCTTAACAACATGCTCCTAAATCAATAAATCAACAACCAAATCAAAATAGAGATCCAGCAATATATGGAAATAAATGGCAACAACAACACAAAGCCCCAACTTCTGTGGGATGCAGCGAAAGCAGTCTTAAAAGGAAAGTGAAAGGAAGGACCTACACACAGCAGCAATTCACCGGAGAATTCCGCTTTATTAGGGAAAGGTGCTCCGTTATATAGGAAGGGGCATGAGCTGATTGAGGTGTCACTTCTACGGGGCTGGTGGCTATTGGCTAGGTGCTGGGATTGGGAGGGGGGTGAGAGGTGATTGGGCTTCAGGTGGCACCCGTGGGAACTGAGGACCCGGAAGAGAAGCAGGAAGATCGCCATCTTACGGGTGGGGGCCCTTCATTTCCCCCCTTTCTCCTCTATGGGGTTGTGGACGTTGCTTTCTCTCTGACTGCTTCCTGCTGAACGGGGGCGGAGAAGGGAGTGAGGGCTTGAGGATTGGGAGGAAAGGGTTGATAGGACTCCCCACAGTAAGGACAAGTAGATGTGGACTTATTCAGGTTGGAAATCAATGAAGGTTCCCTGTAACCATAGGTCGAGGACTTTTTGATTCCAGTGGTGCCAAGAGGATACGGGTGCCAGAAGCCAGGCGTCTGCGGCCAGTGTTTCCAGGAACTGTTTCCAGCGGGGAGAGGGGTCCATCTCAGTGTGTGGTGAGGAGGTTATGTGAGGGTGAGGGATCTTCTGTGGCTAAAAGCTGGTAGTTCCTGAGTAAAAGCTGGTTGAAAGTTTGATTAGAGATTTTACCAACTTGGGATTTGATAAACTTTACTATACAAGGCAAGAAGAGACAGGCGAGAAGAATGATTATTATAGGGCCTGCAATGGGCCAGAGCCAGGTAAGGAGGGGGTTTGTTAGTATTGAAGAGAATGGGTTGGAATTGGAAGCAGAGTGGAGGCTGGAGGCAAGGTCGGTGAGTTTGGTAATGTCAGTTTCTACAATGCTGGATTCGTTGATGTAATAGCAGCACTCTTCCCGGAGGAAGACGCAGGTGCCGCCCTTTTCAGCTAAGGGTGTGGTTGAGAAAGATGGTGGTGTCCTGAATGAGCTGTAATCAAGAGTAGGAGGAATTGGAAGAGGGGCGGGAGTGAGAAGATGAAGAGGCGCCGTCAAGAGTTTGGCTAATGACTTTTTCGGAATGTCCGATATCTGATGCAACTTGAGAGATCTGGGAATGAGAGGGAACATACTCTGGAGAGATATGAAGGGTACCGTGGGGGGTCGAGGACCCCCCATAGTAAACTGAGGCTGTGACTCCGGTGGCCCATCGAGAGTCCCAGGGATCTGGGATTGATAAGGAGAATGAGCCGTTGGGATATTTCATGAAACAGTTGGAGGAGTAATACTGTGGGTACCGGGAGTTACCCAGGTAGTGAATGGCGCAAGACCAATAGGGACATCCCCCATAGGTGTCTTGCCATCGCCTGCAATAGGCTTGTCTTTGGTCATAGAGGAAGCAGAGGTAGGGAGAATAAAGCTAGCTGCTAGTGAACACTTCAGTGGAGGGAGGAAAGTGGAGGTATAAAGGCTTGGAGCAGCCTTTTAGAGGGCAGTCTAATGTGGCAATGAGGGCAGTAACTTTTGTTTGATGCTGTGTGTAAGTCTGTCTGACTTTGAATCACCATACAAAGGAGGCTGGGGTGGCAGGGAAGACAATAGAAATGAGGAAAAAAGTGAGAGAGCAGTAAAGAAGGAAAAAATCATGATTCAGGTATGGATGGCAAAGGGGGTGAACAGGAGATGCAGAGTTTCAAGGGATCAGAGGGATGAGGCGTGGTAGAGTAGACAGCGTCTTGGGCTGTATCCGAAGGACTCTGGATTGTGATTGATGGGTCTTGGGTGTCCAGAGAAGGTGGGTCCTGGGTGTTTGGTTTCAACCTGGAGATATGAATCCAAGAGGTGACAGAGTTATCAGGCAGTGAGAGCTTGGCGGCCGAGGGGGTGCAGAGAATAACTGGGTGTGGACCTTCCCATTTTGGAGTGAGAGAGGGCCGATCCTCTGGCAGCTTATAAAACACTAGTTGGCCGGGCTGTAAGACAGGAGGATTTTGGGAGGCGGATGGATCAGGAAGGAGCCAATCCTGATATTTCCACAATTCAGTGTGAAGGAGAGTGAGTAGTGGAAGGGCCATATTGGAAGGAATTGGTCCTTTGTGGGAAGGGAGCCCCAGGGGTAGAATCAGGCGGCTGTACATGATCTCAAAGGGCGACAAGAAAGAAGGTTTCTTTGGGAGGGCCCGAATTCGGAGTAGAGCTAAGGGAAGTAAGCAAACCCAGTCAAGGTGTAATTCTAGAGATAGTTTGGTCACGATGTCCTTTTGAGTCCTATTGGTTCTTTCTACTTTTCCCGAAGCCTGTGGTCAATAAGGATAATGTAAATGCCAGGGGAGCGAGAGCGACTTGGAGAGGTTCTGGATAATTTGGGCAGTGAACTCAGGGCCGTTATCTGATTGGAGGGAAGTGGGCATCCCGAACCAAGAAAGATCTGGGTGAGGAGGATAGAGGCAACCGCGGACGCTCGTTTGTTAGTGGTGGGGAAAGCTTCGACCCATCCTGAAAATGTATCTACTAACATGAGTAGGTATCTGGTACACCGTATGGGGGGCATGTTAGTGAAGTCTATTTGCCAATCTGTGGCAGGGACATTACCCCTTGCTCGATGAGCCGGGAAGGGTTGGGCATTGAGGGGGGTATTAAGAGTTAGTGCATTGGCAGACGGTGCACCTGTGGGTGATTTGGTCAAGTAGGGTTTTGTCTTCAGGAGAGAGAGAAAAAAAGGATTGTAAAAAGTGGATCAAGGATTGGGGGCTGGGATGGAACAGATCGTGTAAGAAGTGGAAGAGAGACTCTTTGTCCTAGGAACAGAGGGTGTCTTGTGATAAGGCTAAAACCACAAGGGCAGATGGATTGTTGTCTGGTGTGTCTTCCAATAGGGCAACTGACCAGGCTAGTCTGTCAGCTTTGTTGTTACCTCTTGCAATGGGGGAGTCATCCTTTTGATGTGACTTGCAGTGGACTATGCCCAGTCGGTGTGGAAGTTGTGAAGCCTCTAGGAGTTAAGTTATTAAGGCTGAATTAGTGATGGAATTTCCTTTTGTGGTGAGGAGGCCTCGTTCTTTCCATACTACCGCATGAGACAAGAGAATGTGGAATACGTATATGGAGTCAGTGTACAGTGTGAGAGACGTGTCACGGGCCAGAGTGCAAGCTCTGGTGGCTGCAATGAGTTAGGCCTGTTGATTGGTTGTACCGGGGGGTAGGGCACGTGCCTGGATGATGTTTTCGAGGGAGACTACCACGTATCCTGCGTAGTGGGTGCCCTCATGTTTAAAGGAGGACCCATCAGTAAACCAGATGAGGTCGGGGCGTGAGAGGGCTCCTTCGGAGATCGTGGAGTGGCACGGAAGGAAGTTGTGCAGAGCTTCCAGGCAATCATGTGAGGGAGTATGAGGAGAGTAGGGTAGAGGAAGAAGAGTGGCCAGATTCAGTCAGGGAAGGGGAGGAAAGAGGATAGTAAGTTCAGGAGTTCAGAGGGAGGGAGATTCTGTAAACTTTTGTAGGTTAAGAGGTCCTTTAGGTGATGTGGGGATAGAATGGTAAGGGGCGCCCCAAATGTTAGTTTATGAGCTTCTTTCTGCAAGAGCTGCCCAGTGGCTAATGCCCGTAGGCAGGGGGCCCATCCCCGAATTGTGGGGTCCAATTGCTTGGAGAGATAAGCTACTAGAGCAAAGGATGAGCCATAATATTGGCCTAGGACTCCTAGTGCTTGACTGGACCTTTCATGGATGTATAATGAGAAGGGCTTCGACAAATCAGGAAGATGGAGAGCTGGGGCTTCCACAAGGGCTTGACGGAGCTTAATGAAGGAGTATCAGGGTGAGGAGGATAATGGTTCTTCAGGGGGGCCCTTGCTGAGGTCATATAGGGGTCTTTCCAACAGGGAGAAGTTAGGGATCCACGCTCTAAAATACCTAGCCAGGCCTAGAAAGGAAAGGATTTCTGTCTTGGTTTTGGGAACGGGCAGGTCAGAGAGGAGTCGTTTTCTGTCTAAGGTAATGGACTTTCTTTGTTGAGACAGAAGGAATCCGAGGTAAGTGACAGAAGGGGAAGAGATTTGAGCTTTGACGGGGGATACTCGGTAACCTCTGGAAGCTAGAAGGTTAAGTAGGGAGGCAGTGTCAAGTTGAGACTGTTCCCACGAGGGACTGCAGAGTAGAAGATTGTCCACGTATTGTAATAAGGTGGACTCAGAGTGATCATGATGAAACTGTTTGAGGTCCTGAGCTAGGACCTGTCCAAAAATATGGGGACTATCTCGGAAGCCTTGTGGCAAAACTGTCCAAGTGAGTTGTTCAGAATGTCTTATGTATGGGTCCGTCCAGGTGAAGGCGAAAAAATCTTGGGAGGAGGGGTCCAGAGGGATGGGAAAAAATGCGTCCTTGAGATTTAGGACTGAGAAGTGGGATGCCAAGGCAGGGATTCGCCATAAAAGGGTGTATGGATTTGGAACCAAGGGATGGATAGGGACGACGGCCATGTTGATGAGGCGAGGGTCTTGGACAAGGTGGAAAGATCCGTTGGTTTTTTTAACAGCTAATATGGGGGTGTTAAACGGGGAGTGAGTGGGTCTGAGATAATTTTTGTTTAAAAGATCTTGAATGATGGGTTGAAGGCCTATGAGGGCTGAAGTGGTTAGGGGGTATTGGGCCTGACAGATATACTGAGAGGGTTCATGTAATTTGATAGAGGCAGGAGGACATAGAGCCACAGAGGGGCTGGTAATGTCCCAACCTTTGGGATTTACAGGGTGTATGAGGGCGGAACTGGAGCTTTCATTGGGTAGAGGGGGGTCATCGGCCAGGACAGAAAGGGAGTACTGGGGGCTGTGGGAGTGGATATAGTTATGAAAACGTGGAGGAGAGAAAGGATGTCCTGTCCTAGTCAAGAGATGGGACACTGGGGCATAACGAGGAAGGAGTGGGAGAAAGGTATGGGATTGTCTTGGATTGTGCATAAAAGGGGGGGGGTTTAATGGGAAAATCTGTTTACCTCCTACCCCGACTATAGGAGTAATGGCTGGTGTGGTAGGGCCCCGGTATTCTCGCAAGACCGAGAAGGTGGCTCCTGTATCTAGGAGGAAGGAGATGGGGCGACCGTCTACTATTAAAGTAACCCTGGGCTCCTGTTTGGTGATGGAAATGGTCGGGCGAGAAGCCCCCGGGCCCCGTCAGTCTTCTTCTGCCAGTCCCACTATGGCGGGCTTAGGATGGGGATTGTTCATCCAGTCTCCCCTTCGGGTGGTTGGGCAATCAGACCCCCAGTGGCCCTTTTTGTGGCATCTGGGGCATGGGGTGGTAGGAGATCTGGGGGAGGGGCATGCCCTTGACCAATGTCCTTCTTTTCCGCACTTGAAACAAGCTCCAGGGGGGGGGGCTTGTTTGTAGAGGGGCGCCCGGGTTGTGGTTTTATCAGCTGGGCCAACATTTGGAAATTGGCCTGATCAGCCTTTTGTTTACGGCATTCTTTCTCCTCCTCCCGGTTATGGAAGACTTTAAAGGCCACTGTTAGGATCTCAGTCTGTGGGGTAGCGGGGCCCTGTTCTAACTTTTTGAGTTTAGCTTTAATGTCGGGGTAGCTTTGAGCTAGGAAGTATGTCATAAGGACATGTCTTCCGTCAGGCTTTTCTGGGTCCAGGCTGGTATACTGTAATAGGGCTTGAGTGAGTCTGTCTAAGAACTCGGAGGGAGTTTCCTCCCTCCTTTGAATTATGTCTTAGAGCTTTTGAAAATTGACTACTTTACGAGCTGCCTTTTTCAGACCTGCTATTAAGCAGGAGGCGAAGATATCTCGAGAGTGGAGACCCACGGCAGTGTTATAATTCCAGTGTGGGTCTTGTTCGGGGACAGCAGTGGGGCCAGGGGGATAGGTGGGGTCAGTCCTGTGGGTTTCGGTAGTGTGCGTTTGGGCGAAGTCCCAAACTTGTCTACGCTCTTCAGGGAGGAGGGTATTGGCCAGGAGCATGAAAATGTCATGATGTGTGAGGCTGTAAGACTGGAGGGTCCATTGAAACTCCCTGATGTATGTCGTGGGATCAGTGGAAAAGGAACCTAGGTGTTTCTCAAGTTGGGCTAAATCTCCTAGGGAGAAAGAGACGTGAACGCGATGATGCCTTCAGGTCACGCCACCTCCCAGAGGGGGGCAATAATTTTGGGAGGCCTGCAGGACCGAGTCTGAGGGGGACTGAAGGTTTCTGGCTTAGTCTGTGTGGGAGAGACAGGTGATAGGGGCAATGACGGAGGAGGCTCCTGGGACTTAGAGGGGGGCTGAAAGGCTCAGACTCGATCCGCGGGGGGGAGGCGAGGGGGACGAAGGCAGAGGAGGTGAGGTGGGGGAGGAGATGGTGGTGGGGAAGGGGGAAGGGCTGTTGTAGGAGAGGAGGGGGAAGGGAGAGGATGGGAGGCTTCTGCGGGGGAGGAGGTGGAGGCGGCAGAGATGGCCGAAGAGGGCGGAGGGGTTGTAGGAGGGGGAGGGGCCGAAGGGGGAAGCCTGTATGGCGGAGGTTCGTCGGCTGGGTCAAAGGTAATCAAAGAGGGACTGGGAGTGTGTGGAGGGGAGGGAGACGGCTTGCAGGCTAGGAGAACTTGGGGCGGGGAACAGGTGGTGCAGAGGCTGGGATTTTGACCTAGGAGGTGAAAAGCTTCTATATAGGGAATCTCCTTCCATTTTTTCATGCGCTGGCAGTAGTTAAAAAGATCATGAGTGATGTTAGGATCAAGAGTTCCCCCTGCGGGCCATTGGTTGTTATTGTCTAGGGGGTATGTTGGCCAATCTTGGGAGCAGTATTTACGGAGACGTTTTGGTTTTATATCAGGTGTCAGGGAGAGGGTAGCCAGATGCTTAAGCAGGCATTCAAGAGGTGAATCCTTAGGGAGGGATGAGGAGGCTCCCATGGCTGAAGGACAGAGAAGGAGACAAACAGGGGAAGACAAATGGAAATCCTCAGACCGGAGGCAGACCGCAAGGAGACAAAGGGCGTACCCAATGATCCTTGGTGGTCTGCGGAAACTCGTATATGAGTCGGAGTTTCTTAGGAAGTGTGGGTCGTCACCCAGACTTCTCTAAGAAGGTAGAGTGCCGGAGTCATGAGGAACCTAGTACTAGGAATTTTCAGCGGAAGGAACAGAAGGAGGAGGGGGAAAAGGGAGCATTCTCATCCACAAAGGAGTCACCTTGTTTATGGCTGTTGGAGGAGGGGCCTGAGCATCTGCCGCAGCCGTGAAGGCCTGAGGCGGGGAGAGTTCCCTCCTCGCCCCCGAGCATCAGGGCCTTGCCGGACGATCACGGTCAATGGCGCCGCGATAGCTCGGGGAAGAGCGGCCCACTCCGGGGGGAAACTTACCCAAAGGCCAAAGAGTAGTGGTGAGTGTGAAGAGCCAGCGCCGGAAAAAGAGGATGAGGGCAAGCTGCTGCTAGTGTTGGGGGGGAAGACGGGGCCCAGTTGGGGTGTCTCGTCTCCCGGGTTTTGGCACCAATGAAAGGAAGGAGCGACACACAGCAGCAATTCACCGGAGAATTCCGCTTTATTTAGGGAAAGGTGCTGGGATATAAAGGAAGGGGCATGAGCTGATTGAGGTGTTTCTTCTATGGGGCTGTTGGCTATTGGATAGGTACTGGAATGGGGAGCTGGGTGAGGGGTGATTGGGTCTCGGGTGGCGCCGGCGGGAACCGAGGACCTGGAAGAGAAGCAGGAAGTTCGCCATCTTATGCGTGGGGGCCCTTGAGAAAGTATATAGCAATTCAGGCATATTTAGAAAAGGAAGAACAATCCCAAATGAATAGTCTAACATCACAATGATCAAAATTGGAAAAAGAAGAACAAATGAGGTCTAAAGTCAACAGAAGGAGGGACATATTAAAGATCAGAGAAGAAATAAATAAAATTGAGAATAATAAAACAATAGAAAAAAATCAGTGAAAACAAGAGCTGGTTCTTTGAGAAAATAAAAAAAATAGATAAGCCTCTAGCCAGACTTATTAAGAGAAAAAGAGAATGAACACACATCAACAGAATCAGAAACAAGAAAGGAAAAATCACGACAGACCCCACAGAAGTACAAAGAATTATTAGAGAATACTATGAAAACCTATATGCTAACAAGCTGGAAAACCAAGAAGAAATGGACAACTTCCTAGAAAAAAACAACCTTCCAAGACTGACCAAGGAAGAAACACAAAATCTAAACAAACCATTACCAGCAAAGAAATTGAATTGATAATCAAAAAACTGCCCAAAAACAAAACCCCTGGTCCAGATGGATTCACCACTGAATTTTATCAGACATATAGAGAAGACATAATACCCATTCTCCTTAAAGTTTTCCAAAAAATAGAAGAAGAGGGAATACTTCCAGACTCGTTCTATGAAGCCAACATCACCTTAATACCAAAACCAGGCAAAGAACCCACCAAAAAAGAAAATTACAGACCAATATCCCTGATGAATGTAGATGCAAAAATACTCAACAAAATATTAGCAAACCAAATTTCAAAAATATATCAAGAGGATCATACACCATGACCAAGTGGGATTCATCTCAGGGATGCAAGGATGGTACAACATTCGAAAATCCATCAACATTAGCCACCACTTAAATAAAAAGAAGGACAAGAACCACATGATCATCTCCATAGATGCTGAAAAAGCATTTGAAAAAATTCAACATCCATTCATGATAAAAACTCTCAACAAAATGGGCGTAAAGGGCAAGTACCTCAACATTATAAAGGCCATATATGATAAACTCATCAACCCACAGCTAACATCATACTGAACAGTGAGAGGCTGAAAGCTTTTCCTCTGAGATCGGGAAGAAGACAGGGATGCCCACTCTCCCCACTGTTATTCAACGTGGTACTGGAGGTCCTAGCCATGGCAATCAGACAAAACAAAAAAATACAAGGCATCCAGGTTGGTAAAGAAGAAGTTAAACTGTCAGTGTTTTCAGATGACATGATATTGTACATAAAAAACCCTAAAGACTCCACTCCAAAACTACTAGAACTAATATCGGAATTCAGCAAAGTTGCAGGATACAAAATTAACACACAGAAATCTGTGGCTTTCCTATACACTAACAATGAACTAATAGAAAGAGAAATCAAGAAAACAATTCCATTCCCAATAGCATCAAAAAGAATAAAATACCTAGGAATAAACCTAACCAAGGAAGTGAAAGACCTATACCCTGAAAACTATAAGACACTCTTATGAGAAATTAAAGAGGTCACTAACAAATAGAAACTCATCCCATGCTCCTGGCTAGGAAGAATTAATATCATCAAAATGGCCATCATGCCCAAAGCAATATACAGATTTGATGCAATCCCTATCAAATTACCAACAGCATTCTTCAACTAACTGGAACAAATAGTTCAAAAACTCATATGGTAACACCAAAGACCTCAAATAGCCAAAGCAATCCTGAGAAGGAAGAATAAAGTGGGGGGGATCTTGCTCCTCAACTTCAAGCTCTACTACAAAGCCACAGTAATCAAGACAATTTGGTACTGGCACAAGAACAGACCCACAGACCAGTGGAACAGAATAGAGACTCCAGACATTAACCCAAACATGTATGGTCAATTAATATATGATAAAGGAGCCATGGACATACAATGGGGAAATGACAGCCTCTTCAACAGTTGGTGTGAATCAACTGGATTGAATGAAACTGGATCATTGTCTAACCTCATACACAAAAGTAAGTTTGAAATAGAGCAAAGACCTGCATGTAAGTCATGAAACCATAAAACTCTTGGAAGAAAATATAGGCAAAAATCTCTTGGACATAAACATGAGTGACTTCTTCATGAACATATCTCCCGGGCAAGGAAAACAAAAGCCAAAATGAACAAGTGGGACTATATCAAGCTGAAAAGCTTCTGTACAGCAAAGGACACCATCAATAGAACAAAAAGGTATCCTACAGTATGAGAGAATATATTCATAAATGACAGATCTGATAAAGGATTGACATCCAAAATACGTAAAGAGCTCATGTACCTCAACAAACAAAAAACAAATAATCCAATTAAAAAATGGGCTGAGGACCTGAACAGACAGTTCTCCAAAGAAGAAATTCAGATGGCCAACAGACACATGAAAAGATGCTCCACATCGCTAGTTATCGGAGAAATGCAAATTAAAACCACAATGAGATATCACCTCAGATCAGTAAGGATCACCACCATCCAAAAGACAAACAACAACAAAAGTTGGCAAGGTTGTGGAGAAAGGGGAACCCTCCTATAGTGCTGGTGGGAATGTAAACTAGTTCAACCATGTGGAAAGCAGTAGGGAGGTTTCTCAAAAAGCTCAAAATAGAAATGCCATTTGACCCAGGAATTTCACTTCTAGGAATTTACTGTAAGAATGCAGCAGCCCAGTTTGAAAAAGGCAGATGCACACCTGTATTTATTGCAGCACTATTTACAATAGCCAAGAAATGGAAGCAACCTAAATGTCCATCAGTAGATGATAAAGATGTGGTACATATACACAATGGAATATTATTCAGCCATAAAAAGAAAACAAATCCTACCATTTGCAACGTGGATGGAGCTAGAGGGTATTATGCTCAGTGAAATAAGCCAGCCGGAGAAAGACAAGTACCAAATGATTTCACTCATACGTGGAGTATAAGAACAAAGAAAAAACTGAGGGAACAAAACAGCAGCAGAATCACAGAACCCATGAGTGGACTAACAGTTACCAAAGGGAAAGGGACTGGGAAGGATGGGTGGGAAGGAAGGGATAAGGGCAGGGAAAAAGGAAGGGGGCATTACGATTAGCATGTATAATGGGGTGGGGGGCATGGGGAGGGCTGTGCAACACAGATAAGACAAGTAGTGATACTACAGCATCTTATTACGCTGATGGACAGGGACTATAATGGGGATTGTGGGGGATACTTGGTGAAGGGGGGAGCCTAGTAAACATAATGTTCTGCATGTAATTGTAGATTAATGATAACAAAATAAAATTTTTTGATGTTTTTAAATATATTTTATATACTGTATGTTCATATATAGTAGACAGTATGTGTTTGTACTGATAGGTAAATATTAGGGCAAATCTGCAGGTCAGTAGTTTTGTTATGAGTATTACATTTTCTCCACTATACAAATGAGGAGATTGAGGGAGGTTGGTGAACTGCCCAGGTAATGCTGGTAGTAAATGGTGAACCAGGGTTGTAAACTAGGCCTGCTTAAATCGCATGAATTCACTTTTCTATACTGCTTTTTAAAATATTTTCCCTTAGAAAATAAAAAATTAGTTCCTTTATAAATGCATATTATTTTGAGCTAAGGAGTACTCTGGTTAATCCCATGCTATGCCCCTAATTTTTTTTCAAAATAAAATGACTTTGTTCCTAATTATGGAAGTAATGGGCTCAATGTTAAAAGTAATCATTGCTTAGTAGAAAAACAAAATTTTAAAAAGTATACAGGGGTGGCGAAAATCACTAGTAATTCTACTACCCAGGGGCTAACAGTTTGATGTGTACTGTTCCATACTTTTGGTGTAAGGGTTCACATATGTATATTATGAAAAAAAAATAGGTTCACAACACACGTGCTACTCAATAACTCTTTTTTTTCTCTTATTATATATTGGCCATCATGCCACACATCATTGTTAAGTTTATATCCTCATTTAAAATTATGTTTTTCATGTTATAAAAACCTTTTTATTTTAGAAGTTTTGGGTTTGTAGAAAAATAGCAAAGATGGTACAGTGAGTTCCCAGGTTCCTGTATCATTAATGTGCTACATTTGTGTGCTACATTTCTCACAATTAATGAGCCAATATTGATACATTTTTATTAACTGCAGTCCATGCTGTATCCAGATTTCCTTAGTTTTCACCTCTGTCTTTTTCTGTTCCAGGGCCCACCCAGGATCCCACACACTAGTCGCCCTGTCTCCTTAGGCTCCTCTGGACTGTGACAGTTTCTCAGATTTCCCCTGTTTTTTATGAATTGACAGTTTTAAGGGTTGCTGGTGAGATACCATAGAACGCCCTTCATCTGGGAGCTGCCCACTGTTTTTCTCATGGCTAAACAGGGTTATGTTTTGGGGAGGGAGACCGCAGGCAACTGCCATCACCGTCACATCTCAGGAGCGCCGAGAGCTGCATGGCTGCCCAGTGTTGGTGCTGAACTCGGTTTTCTGGCTGAGGTAGTGCCTGCCGGGCTGCTCTGCCGTAAGGTTACCCTTTTTTCTCCCCTTAACATCTGGTGCTCTTGGGCAGGAAGGCAACCCACGCTTTCCGAGCGGAGTCCTGCTCCACCTCCTTGAGGGCAGAGTGTCTGCGTACATTGTTGGAATTCTTCTGCACAGATTTATCTGTTCTCCCCCATTTATTTAAATTTATTTATCCAATCCAATATAAATAAGTCCAGTTTATTTATATCAGTGTGGACTAATGGGTATTGCATTTATAGTTCAGGTTATACTTCTGCACACCTTTTCTGCTCTACTCTCCCAGCTTGGTGGTCAGAGGCTGAAGCTTTCAGTTGGTTCCTGGGCCCCCTTGTCATACCACTAGCCTTGTGGGTTAATATCTTCATTTTTTACAGAGTTATGTGATTCTCTATTGTAAGAATATACCATAATATATTTAACACCTTACTGATTTAATTTATCAGGTATTTCACCTTGTAAACAATACTGCAGTAAGCAGTCTTCAGAAAATATATGAAAATACTGTTCAATAATTCAAGAAAAATCACTGTATTAAAGGGACTGCCTGTTTTAGATTTTATGTGCTATGTGACTCATATACTAAACAGATTCCTCAGGAGTGAGCATTTTTACCTTAGCTACAGAAAACTATGGTATGTTTATCATTGTAGTTGCTCCCCTTCTTTTTATCTTTTTTGCATGTGATCAGAGCTGATGACTGGGGTGGCATCAATGGTCCTAGAGCTGCTTTGAGATTGCACCTTGTCTTGAGACACCTGTGCCTTCTCAGGAGAGAATCCATTACTAGAGAGTTAAGTTGAGTTTAAACTCTATTTGGTAAACAAAACAGCATTCTCAAAGAGTAAAAACTTTAGAACTAGAAACGACCCTAGAAATCATGTTCATTCCCTGCATTTAGAAACTGTGGTCCTGTTGGGTAAGGTGACTTGCCTAAAATTATGCAACTGCAGAAACACTCAAGAATCTGCATTTCTGCTCAGAATTCCTTGTTACCTGAATGTGTTTTATATCCTGTGCAAGGATATACAGAATTTTTGCGCTGGAAAATTTCAAACATGTACCAAAGAAGACAAAACAGTATAATTAATCTCTACATCCCGTCACCCAACCTTAACCTATCAACTGGTGGCCAATCTCGTTTAAAATTCCTACCCACTCTCCCTACCACCATGTTATTTCAAAGCATATATTAAATCATTCCGTCTGTAAGTATTTCAGTACATTTGAAAAGAAAAATCTGTTTTGCAAAACACAACCACAATATCATTTTGCACCTTAAAAACATTTCTATTCAAGAATGTTTGGTTATAAAAACTTTGAAAATTTGTATTCACCATGGGTTAGAATCTGGCCTTACTGAAAATACACTTGCTGTAATCCCTCAGGATTATAAAGAGATGCTGGTATACCCACCCACCATACAGAATGGCCTTGATTATGGCTTTTATCAAAACCTAGTCATCCATAAAAAATAATCTCCCGTGATTTCTTCAGAGGCAGAGAAATTCCTAAGAAGTATATGACAGATGTCTCCTAACTATATATTTGCTCTTGGGCCCTTCTTTACTGTTTATCTAAGAGTGAGGAAGAAATTCCAAGGACATATGCCAACAAAAATTGTTGTACGGATTAATGGAAGCCATGGATGGGAGTACAGAGACATGGCCATTGCACTCCGGAGCTACAGAGAGATTTTTGAATGTCAAGTAAAATTCCTGCACGTTACTCCTGAATTTGAAGTTTATAAAGCTCCTAAGAAAACCAACATGTTGACATCATGACTGTGCTTGCATTTGCTTTTAAGAAGATAGTTTAAGAGCAAAGAATACACTTGATACCCAGCAGTAATCCTAGGGGCAGAACTGACTGCAATTCTGCTGTTTTCTTCAAGCAGCATATTCTTCAAGCAGCATATTAAGTTGGATTACTGATTTTACAGCTGACTTTACAGCTTCAAAGAGTGATTAATACTTCCCAGTGTTTTAAATATGGTCTTTACCTGGGATTTTGCTGGATCTTTAAACTTAAAATTGAGATGCTGTTTTTCTCTAGGAAAAAAAAACCCTGCCTCAGGCTTTACAACCAGAATAAGAAGACTTTCTTTGAAAATCCTTTTACTTGGATTGACTTTGTCCTAGAATTGCCTGGGCTTTGACATGTTGAAATACGCAGTGGTTTGGAGATGGAGTGCAAGACAAGGGCAGAAATTTTCCTTTTGCTTTTTCTAAGCTAGACTGAAACCAATCTTAATTGCATAATTTTATTTAAAACTATTTCATTGCAAATAAATATTCATCCTATCCCATATTGCTCATTATATGCAGTTTCATGTTTTATTCAGACCTAATTTAGACTTTCCTTCATTGTGTTTGACGTTATTGCAGCCTTTCCTTTTTCTTTTGTGAATAGTCTTTGTTACAGTCAATCAGCTTTATTTTCCTCCCATTTTGAGCGTCCTACTTGTATTTCTGAATTTTGGCTCACTTTTATCTGCTTCTTTTCATTCAGTGAGTATCTTTTAAAGATGAGAAATCACAGTTACTTTTCTCCCCATTTCTAAGCAAAAGTTGAAAGATTAATTTAAAAAAACCACCATTTCAAATGCATCCCTGGTCCCGTCATTTGGTTATCCTAGGCTAACATGCATTATGGATCTCAAGTGCTTGGAAATCATACAGTGTTCAGCATGGTGTGCTGTGATTTATCACTGTAGCATTTCACCTACTCCACTACCTATTTTAACCTATTTTTTAAACTCTTTCATATTACAATAGTGATACTTTGTCTTCAAATTGTTTTTGATTTGAAATTGTCATACTTAACTTTGACATCTTTGCTGCTTGCCAACTGTGTGGCCTTGATTGAATCTCATCTGAGAAGTGAGGATATTAATTAGCCACCTCCTTGGACTGTCCAGTTAAGTGAGATAAGCTATAGTGCCTGGCACATAACAAATGCTCCATAAATACTATTCGAATCATCTTTTTCTCCAGCCATCTTGTATGCCTTTCCCTTTTACTGTTTATATTTTCACTTAGATTAAGAAAAATGATTTACATATCTTAAATAAATGACCACCTTCATGTTTCCTTAAACTTTACAAAAGTTTTTTGTTTTGAAATGATTGTAGACCGTTGGAAAATTGCAAAAAAGAGAAAGATCCCATGTATCTTTCACTCAATTTTCCCTAAAGGCAACTATAATACAAGATCAAAACCAGAAAATTGACACTGGTATATTCATAGAGCTTGCTCAGATTCCTCCAGTTTAATGTGCACCCGTTTGTGTTGGTGTGGCATGGTATGTATAGTTCTGTGCCATTTGGTCACATACTGATCTGTGTAAACACCGCCATAGTCAAGATACAGAACTGACCCATCAACTACTTTCCTTGTGCTACCCCTGGAGAGCCCCCCACTCTGACCCATGGTGACCACTGATGTGTTCTCTTGCTTTATAGGTTTGTCATTTTGAGACTATTATATCAATGGTATCAGGTATATGTGACCTTTTGAGATGGGCTTGTTTTACTCATCATAATGCCAGTGAGATTCATTCAAGTTGTTGAATGTATCAGATAGCTTGTTCCTTTTTATTGTTGAGTTCTGTTCCCTGCTGTGGATACATCACCATTAACCATGTGCCCTTGGAAGGACATGGGGGTCCCCAGTTTGGAGTGTTCCCAGTAAAGCTGCTGTGAACATTTGTGTACAGGTATTTTGTGTGGGCCTAAGTTTTTCTTTCACCAGGACAAATGCTTAGGAGTATAATTACCGGATCAAGCATTTTTAATGGACTCCTGTAAGCCTCTTTGAAAGCACATGCTAATACCACATAAAGTGCTATATATATGCTAACACTAATATAAAGACAATTATTTCTTAATGCCAGGCATTATAAATAATATGCATCACCCTTTGTTTTAAATATGATTTCTGTACAATTTGCAGCATGAGTCCAAAGTATAGAATCCTGGTTTTTTTCATACTGTAATATAACATGTACTAAATAAATCATTTTTTTAATGAACCTCCTTTGTATTTTATTGGCTTGTTTTGTGGGGTATATTACAGTTCTGAGATACTAAACTTGAAATGGGGAGATATTTCATTAATGGTTTTTCTTTTTATAAATTCTTTGCAATGTGGTAGATACTGAGTTTTTTAAATACTTACAAAAATTAGCTCAAGAAGTCAGGATCCATTAGTTAACTAATGTTCATCATTTTAAATAAGCAATAGAGCAGTTTGGCACTATTGTTCTAACATAATGTTGGGGTTGGTTGTAAGATGTTTTATAAACTCATTGCCTCTGAAGTTAATAATGGTAAATCATTAAGATGAAAGTGCAAATAACCTTTTGACATGTGAAGAGCCCCTAATTATGACAGCATAGATTTAAGTAACTTTAAGTTGGGTATCAAAAGTCAATTTCAGGACAATATAAATGGTGGGTGATGGACAGGTATTAGCTGGCTTATCAGTTTGGCTTTCCCAAATGTATCTTCTAACCTTAAAGTAACTGGTAAAGGAAAAGCTCTTTGCAAAAAATTGGAAGGAGGGAAGGAAAAGGATGGGATATAAAAAGCAGTGGTTCTTAATGCTAACTGCCTATTTGAAAAATTTTGTTTTTAAAGCAGAACACCTATACCCAGTTAAATTAGAATCTCTGAAAGTGGCACCTAGGCATTGGATATTTAAAAATGTTTCCAGGTAGTTCTGTTCAGCCCAGGTTGAGATCACTGAACTGTAAGCTGCACGATGCATCCATCTTCCTTGTACTGGATTAATGTGCATTCCACATACCTTTTGTTATTGATTCTACTGCAATGCATGATTTCCTGACCTGTCAATGTGGACACAAAGTATAAAACACAGCTATAATTTGTATAACAAGAGTGTCTATAAGGTGGAATCAAATACCCAAAAAAAGAAACAATTATTGAAAATTCAGAAGGAAATTAGGTTTCATTCCAGGACTTACTATGGGTGGGAAATTAAGCATTTGGAAAACCTGCCTGGAGTGTTTGGGTGAGGGTTCTGAGTCTTTATTGATATATCCTTTTGGCAACCATATTTGGTTTTTCTTTTCTTTTTTTACTTTGCAAAAGCAGTACTAACAAGTGAAAACATGCAAGAATAAATAAAATAAATACCTCACCGATGTTCGCAGCCTGATGTGAATTCTTCCCCACCTTTTTCTGTATTCATAAAAGTAAGTTTAAAGACATAAGGTTTTTGTTTTTTAAATAGGCTCATAATACTCTATACATTTTTCTGAATCTTGCTTTTCCTCATATCAAGGATATGTCTTCAGGTCAATAGAGATCTAATTTTTGTTTACAAAGAATGAATAAAAATTTCAATATACCTTGATTTATGCAACCATTTCCCCATAAATGGATTGAGGATGTTTCCTCTCTTGTGTGTACACAAACAATAGTGTAACACATATCCTTATATATAACCTTAGGTGCTTGAGCTGTTTCTGAAGTATTCTTACAATCTATAGTTTTGTTGTGTACAGATTTCTTAGTTTGTGGATACCTTCTTTGATAGAACTAGTGAGTTAATGTCAGTCAATGCTAGTAAATTGACTCCTTCTGAGTATTAAGTTGGGCAATAGGCGAATCAGTTTTTTTAGAAATGGACATTAATAAATACTAGTGACCAAAATGTTTTTCCTGGGTCCTAGAATCCCTAAGGTAGGGTATTTTCCCTGGAGGCCAACAGATGGGCTTTGTGTGGTCTTTGAACCATCCCATATTGATTGAAAAATTATGTACAAATGTACATTTGATGGCTTTAATCAGATTTTCAAAGGGGCTCTTGCCCCCACCCCAAAAAGGTTAGAAGTTGATAATGTGTGTGTCAGAGAGTACTTAGTCTAGAGAACCTGTAAAGTACTTTGAGTTCCCATTGATAGCACATTTTTAATCACAATGTCTTTTCTGTAAAAATCTGGATTGAAGTAAGTTCATTTAATTCCCAGAGGACACGAGCCTAGGAAAGATGACTGATACCATTGGTAGCAGACTGTAGATGCAGAATAATCTAAATAGGGTGTAATAATGTTCTCAGATCAGCAAGGTGAAGCATCCTGAGGAGAAGCCACCTGCAGGAACCGAGGGATGCTCGTGGGTGGAGGGTGGCGTCAGAGGCACCTGGGATGCGAGCCCTGGGAGTTGATCTGCTGTGTGCTGGCTTGGGTGCTCTGATGCCACTGCTAGAAAGAGGAGCTTGTTAGATCACATTTGGTGAATCGTGCTTGCATCTGAGGACCACATTTTAGGTGAGTCGTTGGCAAAGGAAGGAGACACAGCTAGTGAGGGCTTGGAAAATACAGTCACGTGTGGCGCCCCTTGTTAAAGGGGTCTCGTTGGATCTGGAGGAGGGGGTATAAATGGATGGGGGTAGCAGCCCTTAGAGATCAGGGGATAGGAAGACCAGTGTGCTCAGGAAATGTTTGAATGAATGAATGAATGAATGAGTGGAAGTTAAAAGGCAGAGGACTTCAATTTGAACTAAAGTCTGGTGAGAGTCCTCCAGTGGTGAGGCGGGCTGCCCAGAAAGTAACGGCTGTGGTCAGCGGAGACCTTCAGGCACAGCGATGGGGGCTGGGATCCGGCTGTGCTATTTTATTTGGAATTTTGTATGTCTTCTCAGGTACTTTAATTCTAAAACGGGAGAAAATTCTAAGATAATTTTGTAGGCTCTTTAAAAGTATTCATGTACATGGAGTCAAAATGCTTTTGACTCCAAGCTACATGGCTGTCAGTGTTTCAAAGTTACTAAAACATTCAAGTATAACAGGTTTATACTGGAACCTGCAGTCTGTAAATTATTCCGCCTTTAAGCCTGAAGCGACTAGCCTAGACTTGCAGAGAGTGTGGTTTAAGATTTCATCTTTTGTTACGTGAGGAGAAAAACTACAATCCTTTCAAGCTACACAAAGAGTGAAAAAGGAAATTCCCTCCTTCCTGTAGCCTCGGGAAATAGGCACAATATCTTCGCTAGACTGTCTGGGTTCTGAGTCAGATGATCGCAACACTCTGGAATTTGTGTCATGCTGCCTCACATATATAGCTCTGCCCCCGCATTGGCACATGCCTGGGAAAGTGTCTAATATTTAAATTGATTGAGACAGCTCCTATTACCCCTCAATAACTGAAATAATTTAAAAGTCCTTTAGGTTATGGAAATGGGTAAATGTCAGTTTTCTGTATGTAAAACTTACAAAAATACCCCTCTGTGTCATGCTAGTGGCCTTGGAACATGCGCAGGGGTGGGGGGCACTGTGGACGTCCTGGCTTCCCCTCCTTGTCATAGTGCTGGGGAGGTTTAGGGCTGAGGAGTTTGGGCCCCCCACCTACTGGCTGTGCGACCCTGATCTCCTGTGCATCTCCCCACTTGTGAGGGACATGGGATGGTATTGCTCACCCTGTTGTGAGAAGGCGTGCAACATGTGCTGGAACATTCTGTTACTGTGCCTCCTGCTGTCGTCTTTGAGCTACTGTTTGTTTTCTTTCCTGCTTTATCAGATGCTGCCCTCTATGTATCTTGTACTACCTTAAACAAAGCATGTCTAAAACTAATTTTTACAGCCCCACCCCATCCTCCTTGCATCCTAGAGCTAGGCCTTTTGGCCACATGCTCCTAGCCAGAGAGAGTGGTTACTGGATGGTCCTCCCCAGAGAGGGTGTGGGAAGACGTTAACGCTGCATCTGGACTCCTGCTGCCTGGGACTAAAGTCCTGACCCCCACTTATCACCATGTGGCCGTGGATGAGTTACTTAATGTCTCTAAATCTCAGTTTCTTCAATTGTGAAATAGATGTGATAGCAGTCTGTCTTGTAGAATTGGGAAAATGCAGTGTGACAAATACATGTGAAGTGTTTAGCATGGTTTCTGATTCTTCAGTAAGTGCACGGCACATGTTTACTCTGTGGTGCTCAGGCTGGAAATGGCCGTGTTGTTCTTAATCCCTCCTCTGTCCCCTCACCCAAGGGCCAGCGATGCTAGTGATTCAGACTCTCTGTCCCATCGCCACCTTCAGACCAGGGTTTCTTAATCAAATCCATTATACTCAAAAGAGGTTCATAATCCTCTGAAATTACAGATGCAGCTTTTGACACGTGTGCATTTGTCCTAAGGGAAGGGCTTTTAGCCTTTATCATTGACCTTCACACAGGTCAGTGGCCTACGAAAGGTCACTAACTATTGGCTTGGCCTCTTATCTCGAGCCTGTGTTCAGTAGCCTATAAATTGACTTTCCTCCCGCATCTCTGTGCCTCTCTACATACTGTTGCCCAGTTAACTTTTTTATGTTTTTGTATCACCATCCTTACTATATATACAGTTGTGTTGATTCCCCGTTCTCACAGTAGTTCTCACCCTGACTGCATACTAGGATCATATGGGAAGCCTTTTTAAAAATACTGATGCCCAGGCCCCATCCTAGACCAAATAATTGAAATTGAGAAATAGCAGGTATCATTGTTCTGTTTTAAAGCTTCCCAGGAGATTGTAATGTGCAGCCAGAGTGGAAAGCCTCGGGGCTGTGGGATAATGGACCATCAGCATGCTCATAAGGACCTCAGCAAGCTAGCACTAATCGCCTTTCTCAGCCTAATCTTCTTCCTCTCACATTCGCAGCCCTTGACTTTCACTCCTGGTGCAGACTTTTGCTCTTCCCAGAATGTGCTTCCTGCCTCTGAGCCTTTGCTTGTGATCACCTTGACTGAAACCCTTTCTCTGCCTGGTCATTTCCATTGCAGGACCTTCCCCAGGCCCCAGAGAGAATTGCAACCCTTACTTTTATACAAATTTGTACTGTATTTTCCTTTATGTCTCATGCCTTATGCTGTTACAATTATTTGTGTGTGTCTATCTTCCACACGACACTGAACCCCTAGAAGGTGGGATCCTCATTTATTTCATTTCTCTAGTACCAGGTTAGGAACCTCCCTGGGAGTCTAATGAATGAGTAAATGAGAATGAACAGCCAGCAGCCTGCCCTGGGGAATCCAGAAGGCCAGGGGTGGGAGTGTAAGTGAACGGTATGCGAGATGCGGTGAGCAATGCTCAGCGTTCCCTGCTGCTGCGACTCTACTATTGCTTTTTCTTGCTTTACAAAAACGAAAGATCAAAGTATGTGAAGTTTCTCATATGGGACTAGGAAGTCAAGACCAGCTTTGAAAAAAACCTACAAACATTTGAACATTTTTTAACACAATGGTACAAAGTCCCGAAGCCCTGCAGAGATTTCTGAATGAGAAGATAGTCAGCCACAGTGATGGTGGCTGCCACCAACTTTGCCCTGTGGATTATCCTCATTTAGTGACTGATTTAAAGATACCCTTATTTGGACAGTTCTCCAGACATTATATGTTGCTAATTTTGGTCTCACCCCTGGCCTTTGTGTTTTAGCTGCTGCCTGGTCCTTTTCTTGGCTATTTTTAGTATTTTTTTTCTCAGTGTGTCTCAGAATTGTCCCAACACATTCTAAAGAATCTTAACTTAAGGGTGATTTCTTCTTCCTGTTCCTTCAGTGCCCAAGATTAATTTCATAGTAATTCTGGAAGAATTACTTTAGTAAGTGATCTCAGATTCTCTTGGATTTGTTTGGGGGATGTTTGGGGTTATTTATTTGCCCTTTATTGTAAGTATTTTTCCCAAACACCAACTGACCACTACACTCTTGTGAGAAGAGAGAGCTTGTTTAACACTCACGCAAAGAGCAGTGAACACCAGTCTGATGTCTCGATCGGAATGCACTTCACTCGGACACGCTGTCCGTGAACAACCAGAATACCTTTTGGCTGCTTATTATTTTACATTCTTGTATCTTGTAACTTTGACTACCAAAGGCAAGATTTTTCTTACTGAAAATCATAATGTTAGTTGGAATTTATTAATATGCTACCCTTGAACATTTCTATCCTCTTCTTTAAAAGGAGTTGGTTAAAAAAAACCTTAAATCTGGATAAGAACTCCTTTAAATGTAGTTTACAAGAAAGGATCTCAGTTTGAGAAATTACAAAGAATAATTTTTAGGCCTTTTCTAAAAAGCATTTTTAAAAAAGGTCTAAGTAAAGAACTGGGAAATGCACTCTTCCGTGGCAGTTGGAGGGACAGGAAGACAGTGCCAAGCAAGAGAAGAAACCACCTCTTGCAGTGAAAGCATTAAGGTCTCACATGCATAATCATCTCCTCTTCACAGTTGACAGCCAGCCACAGAGAGCCCCGTACTGTCTATCCACTCTTGTGGTGGTGACCCGTGGCCCACATAAAGGAACTGGTCTCCGGTGCTTCTGAGAATGGCCTCTTGGATTATTATAATTACTAGACTATTACAGTTCTTAGAGCTGAGTTGTTAATCCTTCTGGTTTTTTGCTTACTACTGCTACTTTGAAAAAGGAGCTCTTGTTGGAGCACTTTTTTTATTTCTTTTTATTTTGGTATCATTAATCTACAATTACATGAAGAACATTGTGTTTACTAGGCTCCCCCCTTCAACAACTCCCCCCCTAAAAAACCCCATTAGAGTCACTGTCCATCAACGTAGTAAGATGTTGTAGAATCACTACTTGTCTTCTCTGTGTTGCACAGCCCTCCCTGTGACCCCCCACATTATACATGCTAATCATAATGCCCCCTTCCTTTTTCCCCACTTTATCCCTCTCTTCCCACCCATCCACCCCAGTCCCTTTTCCTTTGGTAACTGTTAGTCCATTCTTGGGTTCTGTGAGTCTGCTGCTGTTTTGTTCCCTCAGTTTTTTCTTTGTTCTTATACTCCACATATAAGTGAAATCATTTGGTACTTGTCTTTCTCCGGCTGGCTTATTTCACTGAGCATAATACCCTCTAGCTCCATCCATGTTGTTGCAAATGGTAGGATTTGTTTTCTTCTTATGGCTGAATAATATTCCATTGTGTATATGTGCCACATCTTCTTTGCCCATTCATCTACTGCTGGACACTTAGGTTGCTTCCATTTCTTGGCTATTGTCAATAGTGCTGTGATAAACATAGGGGTGCATCTGTCTTTTTCAAACTGGGCTGCTGCATTCTTAGGGTAAATTCCTAGAATTCCTGGGTCAAATGGTATTTCTATTTTGAGTATTCTGAGGAATCTCTCCATACTGCTTTCCACAATGGTTGAACTAGTTTACATTCCCACCAGCAGTGTAGGAGGGTTCCCCTTTCTCCACAACCTCGCCAGCATTTGTTGTTGTTTGTCTTTTGGATGGTAGTGATGATCCTTACTGGTGTGCGTTGATATCTCATTATGTTTTTAATTTGCATTTCTCTGATGACTAGTGATGAGGCACATCTTTTCATGTATCTGTTGGCCATCTGAATTTCTTCTTTGGAGAACTGTCTGTTCAGCTCCTCTGCCCATTTTTTAATTGGATTATTTGCTTTTTGTTTGTTGAGGTGTGTGAGCTCTTTATATATTTTGGATGTCAACCCTTTATCGGATCTGTCATTTATAAATATATTCTCCCATACTGTAGGATACCTTTTTGTTCTATTGATGGTGTCCTTTGCTGTACAGAAGCTTTTCAGCTTGATATAGCCCCACTTGTTCATTTTGGCTTTTGTTTTCCTTGCCCGGGGAGATATGTTCATGAAGAAGTCACTCATGTTTATGTCCAAGAGATTTTTGCCTATATTTTCTTCTAAGAGTTTTATGGTTTCATGACTTACATGCAGGTCTTTGCTCTATTTCAAATTTACTTTTGTGTATGAGATTAGACAATGATCCAGTTTCATTCTCTTACATGTAGCTGTCCAGTTTTGCCAGCACCAACTGTTGGAGAGACTGTCATTTCCCCATTGTATGTTCATAGCTCCTTATCGTATAATAATTGACCAAATATGTTTGGGTTAATGTCTGGAGTCTCTATTCTGTTCCACTGGTCTGTGGGTCTGTTCTTGTGCCAGTACCAAATTGTCTTGATTACTGTGGCTTTGTAGTAGAGCTTGAAGTTGGTGAGCAAGATCCCCCCCACTTTATTCTTCCTTCTCAGGATTGCTTTGGCTATTTGGAGTCTTTGGTGTTTCCATATGAATTTTTGAACTATTTGTTCCAGTTCGTTGAAGAATGCTGTTGGTAATTTGATAGGGGTTGCATCAAATCTGTATATTGCTTTGGGCAGGATGGCCATTTTGACGATATTAGTTCTTCCCAGCCAGGAGCATGGGATGAGTTTCCATTTGTTAGTGACCTCTTTAATTTATCTTAAGAGTGTCTTGTAGTTTTCAGGGTATAGGTCTTTCACTTCCTTGGTTAGGTTTATTCCTAGGTATTTTATTCTTTTTGATGCTATTGTGAATGGAATTGTTTTCACGATTTCTCTGTTAGTTCATCGTTAGTGTCTAGGAAAGCAACAGACTTCTGTGTATTAATTTTGTATCCTGCAACTCTGCTGAATTCCGATATTAGTTCTAGTAGTTTTGGAATGGAGTCTTTAGGGTTTTTTTATGTACAATATCATGTCATCTGCAAATAGTGAGAGTTTGACTTCTACTTTACCAATCTGGATGCCTTGTATTTCTTTGTTTTGCCTGATTGCCATGGCTAGGACCTCCAGTACTATGTTGAATAACAGTGGGGAGAGTGGGCATCCCTGTCTTGTTCCCAATCTTAGAGGAAAAGCTTTCAGCCTCTTGCTGTTAAGTATGATGTTGGCTGTGTGTTTTTCATATATGGCCTTTATTATGTTGATGTACTTGCCCTCTATACCCATTTTGTTGAGAGTTTTTATTATGAATGGATGTTGAATTTTGTCAAATGCTTTTTCTGCATCTATGGAAATGACCATGTGGTTTCTGTCCTTCTTTTTGTTGATGTGGTGGATGATGTTGATGGATTTTCAAATGTTGTACCATCCTTGCATCCCTGAGATGAATCCCACTTGGTCATGGTGTATGATCCTCTTGATGTATTTTTGAAATTTGGTTTGCTAATATTTTGTTGAGTATTTTTGCATCTACATTCATCAGGGATATTGGTCTGTAATTTTCTTTTTTGGTGGGTTCTTTGCCTGGTTTTGGTATTAAGGTGATGTTGGCTTCATAGAACGAGTCTGGAAGTATTCCCTCTTCTTCTATTTTTTGGAAAACTTTAAGGAGAATGGGTATTATGTCTTCTCTATATGTCTGATAAAATTCAGTGGTGAATCCATCTGGACCAGGCGTTTTGTTTTTGAGCAGGTTTTTGATTATCAGTTCAATTTCTTTGCTGGTAATGGTTTGTTTAGATTTTGTGTTTCTTCCTTGGTCAGTTTTAGAAGGTTGTTTTTTTCTAGGAAGTTGTCCATTTCTTCTTGGTTTTCCAGCTTGTTAGCATATAGGTTTTCATAGTATTCTCTAATAATTATTTGTACTTCTGTGGGGTCTGTCGTGATTTTGCCTTTCTCTTTTCTGATTCTGTTGATGTGTGTTGATTCTTTTTCTCTTAATAAGTCTGGCTAGAGGCTTATCTATTTTTTTTATTTTCTCAAAGAACCAGCTCTTGTTTTCACTGATTTTTTTCTATTGTTTTATTCTTCTCAATTTTATTGCTTTCTTCTCTGATCTTTATTATGTCACTCCTTCTGCTGACTTTGGGCCTCATTTGTTCTTCTTTTTCCAGTTTCAATAATGCTGACATTAGACTATTTATTCATTTGGGATTGTTCTTCCTTCTTTAAATAGGCCTGGATTGCTATATACTTTCCTCTTAGAACTGCCTTTGCTGTGTCCCACAGAAGTTGGGGCTTTATGCTGTCGTTGTCATTTGTCTTCATATATTGCATGATCTCTGTTTTAATTTGGACATTGATCCATTGATTATTTAGAAGCATGTTGTTAAGCCTCCATGTGTTTGTGAGTCTTTTTGTTTTCTTTGTACAATTTCTTTCTAGTTTTATGCCTTTGTGGTCTGAGAAGTTGGTTGGTAGAATTTTAATGTTTTTGAATTTACTGAGGCTCTTTTTGTGGCCTAGTATGTGGTCAATTCTGGAAAATGTTCGGTGTGCACTTGAGAAGAATGTGTATCCTGCTGCTTTTGGGTGTAGTGTTCTGTAGATGTCTGCTAAGCCCATCTGTTTTAGTGTGTTGTTCAGTGCCTCTGTGTCCTTACTTATTTTCTGTCTGGTGGATCTATCCTTTGGAGTGAGTGGTGTGTTGAAGTCTCCTAGACCGAATGCGTTGCATTCTAATTCCTCCTTTAATTCTTTTAGTATTTCTTTCACATATGTTGGTGCTCCTGTATTGGGTACATATATATTTATAATGGTTATATCCTCTTCTTGGACTGAGCCCTTTATCATTATGTAATGTTCTTCTTTATCTCTTGTTACTTTCTTTGTTTTGAAGTCTATTTTGTCTGATACAAGTACTGCAACACCTGCTTTTTTCTCCCTGTTGTTTGCATGAAATATCTTTTTCCATCCCTTGACTTTTAGTCTGTGTGTGTCTTTGGGTTTGAGGTGAGTCTCTTGTAAGCAGCGTATAGATGGGTCTTGCTTTTTTGTCCATTCTATTACTCTGTGACTTTTGATTGGTGCATTCAGTTCATTTACATTTAGGGTGGTTATTGAAAGATATGTACTTATTGCCATTGCAGGTTTTAGATTCATGGTTACCAATGGTTCAAGGGTAGCCTCTTTACTACCTTGTCATCTAACTTAATTCTCTTATTAAGCTATTATAAACACGGTCTGATGAGTCTTTATTTCTCTCCCTTCTTATTCCTCCTCCTCTATTCTTTATATGTTAGGTATTCTATTCTGTACTCTTTTGTGTTTTCTTTGACTGCTTTTGTGAGTAGCTGATTTTATGTTTTGCCTTTAGTTAGTATTTGGTTGGTCTGCTTCCTTTGCTGTGATTTTATTTTCTCTGGTGACATCTATTTAGCCTTTGGAGTGCTTCCATCTAGAGCAGTCCCTTTAAAATACCCTGTAGAGGTGGTTTGTGGGAGGCAAATTCCCTCAACTTTTGTTTGTATGGGAATTGTTTAATCCCTCCTTCATATTTAAATGATAATTGTGCTGGATACAGTATTCTTGGTTCAAGGCCCTTCTGTTTCATTGAATTAAATATATCATGCCATTTGCTTCTGGCTTGTAAAGTTTCTTTTGAGAAGTCTGATGATAGCCTGATGGATTTTCCTTTGTAGGTGACCTTTTTCCTCTCTCTGGCTGCCTTTAATACTCTGTCCTTTTCTTTGATCTTTTCCATTTTAATTATTATGTGTCTTGGTATTGTCCTCCTTGGGTCCCTTGTGTTAGGAGTTTTGTGGGCCTCCATGGTCTGAGAGACCATTTACTCCCCCAGTTTGGGGATGTTTTCAGCAATTATTTCTTTAAAGACACTTCCTATCCCTTTTTCTCTCTCTTCTTCTTCTGGTAGTCCTATAATGTGAATATTGTTCCATTTGGGTTGGTCACACTGTTCTCTTTATATTCTTTCATTCCTGGAGATCCTTTTATCTCTCTCTGCCTCAGCTTCTCTGTATTCCTGTTCTCTGATTTCTATTCCATTAATGGCCTCTTGCACTTCATCCAATCTGCTCTTAAGTCCTTCCAGAGATTTGTTTTATTTCTGTATTCTCCCTCCCAAGCTTATCTGTTAGCTCTTGCATATTCCTCTGCAGCTCCATCAGCTTGGTTATGACCTTTATTTTGAATTCTTTTTCAGAAAGATTGGTTAACTCTATTTCCCCAGGCCCTCTCTCGGGAGTTGTCTGGGTAATTCTGGACTGGACCAAATTCTTCTGCCTTTTCATGGTGATAGAGGTAGCTGTACACAGGTAGCGTGTCTATCAGCTGGTAGAACACAGTCATTTCCTGCTTGCTGGTCGCCCTGCCCTTCTCTGCTGCCTTTCTTGGTTACCCGCACACCTGGAGCAGCCTCCAGATTAATCCACTAAGCTGCCGTGGGTGGGGTTGCCATCAGGGTAGCCCAGAGCCCTGCAGGGAGTGGCAGGCATGCCAGGTGTGCTCTACTGTGAGAGCAGCACCCTTTCCACCTTGCCCCGGTTTCTTTTGCCTTCACCAGGCAGCTGCGTGCTTGCAGCAGCCTTTGGGTCTGGCCCAGGGGGCTGTGTGCTGGGAGGAGATTCTGGGCAGCCGCTGGGGGTGTGGCTGCTCCACCGCCGCTGCGGGTGCACATGGCCACTCCACCACCACCATTGCCGGCTCACGCAGCCGCTCCCGGGCCACTCCACTGCTGCCTTGGGTGCACGTGGCCGCTCTCAGGCTTTTGGGCCACTGTGCTGGGGGCTATGCCAGCCAGGGGCATGATTGACAGGCTGCTTATCGCCGTGAGGGGCTTCAGAGCTGTGCTGCCACCCAGAGCTTAGGGCGCCTGGAGTTCCCTGGTATTCCCAGCTGCTGGGCTGAGTGTGCCAGGACTCTTCCATCCAGCTGTAAGGTCCCTGTCCCTTTAAGACTTTCAAAAAGCACTCGCTTTTCTTTTGTTCCAGGGGAGCCATTTGCGGGGACCTGTTTGCAGATTTTTCTTTTCCGTTTCTCTAATATCCAGCACACCATGCACTGTGTGTCTGTGCTCCCAGTGTGGATTACTAGAGCTGGTTGTTTAGCAGTCCTGGGCTTTCACTCTCTCCCCGCTCCAACTCCTCTCCTCCTGCTGGGGAGCTGGGGTCGGGGGGTGTGCACTTGGGTCCCGCCGGGCCGCAGCTTGTATCTTACCCTCTTCATGAGATGCTGAGTTCTCGCAGATGTAGATGCAGTCTGGCTGTTGTACTGTATCCACTGGTCTCTCTTCTAGGAATGTATTTGTTGTATTTTCAAAAATATATATGGTTTTGGGAGGAGATTTCCACTGCCCTACTCACGCCGCCATCTTGGCTCCTCTCCTGGACCACTTTTTAAAATGAAATAGTTTGTGCTTTAGAGATTCAGTTATGTACATTTGTCATCAAGAGATCATGATAAACCCCCCAGAGAAACTAGACACCTACTGGATTCTTGTAGCCAAGTGAAATGAAAATCTCTTAGACATACTTCATTTCTTTAGTTTAAGGTTGATTTTGTACTGCTTACCCTAAAAGTGGCCACTTGCAGTTTATCTGGTTGGGAACAGACCACACCTTTTTTCAGCAAAGCTTTTCAAAATTAGAGAATTAAGTTCTTGATTTCCCAAATCTCTTGGTAAATTGGTACCAAGTGTCATGTTGTACCACCCACTCAGGCATCTTCCCTTCAAACAAGGCAAACTCTCAGGGACTTGATCATAGAATAGCAGGAGCTGTGAGAACCTGCCTGAAATGATTTACTGGCTTTGGGCTGTAACTGTGAAGCAGTTTTGGGTTTTGCCCTTCATGTACCCTGTCTACCTGATATAAGATAGGGGGGCACTAGAAACCCAGTGCCCCAAAGCAGATCCTACAGGTGGCTCAACCAGCAATTTACCTTCATTGTTCTCATGGAGCCAAAATACATATATTTTTAAAAATCTTCATCAAGTACTGTTCTGAGTGCTTTCTATGCATTAATTTGTTTTTGCAACCATTCTGGGAAGTGGGTTTCTATCTTCATTTTACAGATGGGCAGAGAGAATTCTGTTAAAAACTTGCCTACGGTCACAAAGCCAGTGAGCTTTTTTTTAATGATCCCAGCAGTATGGCTCTGTTAAAGTGCTTGCCTACAACCCTCTCTTCCTCAGAAAGTCATACATTTTCAAGGTAGATGGTAGGTTGGCCCTTACCCTAAAAAGATCTACATGCCCTTGAAGTAAACTTGATTGCTTCTGAAACAGTGTGGAATGAAATAAAAATTAATACTTGGTGCTAATGTACCAAAAGGTTATGGAAGTCAGTAGTCTGCTGCCTCATTCTGAATAGTTTTCCTGTAATTGGATGGGGACATTTCTAATTAGCAGTTCAGCACAACTCATTAAATCAGAGTCTGTTTACAAATGCAGAATTGGCAATAAAGTTTGATTTGTGGTAGGCAAAATCTGCCTATGCATTATCTGTGAAAAAGATTTTAAGCAAATAATATAAGACTGCAGGAAATGTTTACCTGTTTCCGTACAGTAGAATATTTTCAAGTACTTTTAGCAGTATATTCTCTTAATATAATCTGTTAACTATCTTTAATACTTACATCTTTAAAAAGGAGAGAACTCAGTTCAACATTTTGTTAATAAATTCAAGTAATAAAACTATTTAAAAGTATTTTCATTTACTTGCAGGCACATTAGACTATAGTTAGTAAGATTTTATTAACCTACCTTTTGAATTACTATAGCTTTAAATCTAATTTTTTTCTAAATCTCAAATTACAGTACCTTTAAGGGTTTCTTGTTTTAGATTAACTTGAACACTCATAAATTATGGAGGTTCAGATTGTACTTAATAAGCCTGTGTTTATTTTTCCATTTAAGGTTTATTTATTACATAAAACACTAGCACACCTCTGTTTAAAGCTGGCAGCCATGCTGTCTGTCTAGCAATCTCAAGCCTAGCCTCTTGTATCTGCAGAGTCATTGCCCCCAAGAGAAAGGAGGAAACCCCCAGTTTCAAAGCAGAGGAGAGACAGTTCCTGTTCCAGTGTTGGGGCACCTGAAAACATGTCTGCTCTTGTCCACTAGTGTGATACTCTCTGAACCCCAGACAAAGGGGGAAAATTAAAAGTATATGTACCAGATGTGGTCCTTGGTGATAGAGCTTTATCTATGTATCTCTAGTCATACGTGTCTGCCCATCTGTCTTGCCATGATACATGCTTTACAAATACAAACTCATTTAATCTTCATAATACTATGAAGTAAGTATATTATTATCCCCACTTTAAAGATGATGAAACTGAGGCCGAGAGAGAATAATTGCCCAGCGTCAACAAGTACTGAAGGACGAGGCTGGAATTCAAACCAGGCAGCCTTGCTGTTGACACTGTGCTGTCACTGGGTACTTTACAACAGAGACTAGGAGAAATTAAGGAACTTCATCAGTAGTCCAAACAGTTATTAATTGATCGAGCCGAATTCTGATCACAAGCCATTTCCCAGACATACATCACAGCCCTCTTTTCTCTCTCTTTGCTTGTCATTCCTTCTGTGTAATGTTCTTTTCCCTCCTTTTGCTGTTGAAAGCTTATCAGCTGCAAAGGCTCAGTTCAAATGTCACCTCCTCCAACATGCCTTCTTTCCTGGTCAACCCAACTGGAAGCCTCTTGTTTTCCTAGATTCCTAATGGGATGAAATTTTACCCTGTGGGATACTTACTGATTACTCTCACAGGGTGGAAAGTTTATATATCCTGTCCAGACTAGGAACTTCTTGAAGGCAGAGAGTCATTCGCACTATTTTCTGTTTTTTTTTTGGCCATGGGCGTCCTGCCATTCGTACAAATCTTGCAAATGCTTGGGAGTTTCATAATGGCAGGGACCAACTGTTTAACAAATGCTTGTTAAATGGATGGCTATCAGGAATGTATGGAGAGGGTAAAAGTCCCCATCATTATTCTAAGGTACTTTAAAAAATCAACTATGTTAAAATAAGTAGTTAAACAACAGCACTAATAATATTTCTTTTATATTCAGTCTTTATATAAATTATAAGATCATGCTGAATTAGCTATTTTATCAAGAACTGCTCAAGAGTTTGCAACTATGTGTATCTTTTTTTTTTAGCTTACAAACCAAAGAACGCTGGACAAAAAAATGGTTTATTCTTATAGAGTTTGATTTCTCTGCTCATGTGTAAGTTGGTGTAAACTGGTACTCTAACCCATTTCTGAATTATTAAGACAGACTAGGTAGCTATAAACTAGGCCAATCAAATCACTCTGAGGACTCGGATGGAGGAATCATTTCCTGAACACGTATGGTTGTAGCACTGAAGTCGACATGTATTTGTTTCAAGTTATAGGAGGAAACAGAGTGCTTACCATGTTCACAACTTTGTGATCAGACCATATCACTGCTTCATTTTGGCTTGATTAACATTAATAGTTGGTATGACAGGTAAATATTATCAGAATTGTGAGTTTTAAGAGTAGATGGGCATTGTTAGTCTTAAGGTCTCATTTACAGATACAGGGATGGAATATTACAGACTTTTTGAGGATGTGTGTATTAGTGAGCTTTTGCTGCATAACCAACCACCCTGTACCAGTGACTTAGAAAACCTGCCTATGTTGTGTCTCACATTTCTGTAGGCCATCTAGGTGGTTCTTCTGGCCGGCCACATGGTCCAGGATGGCTCCCTCACATGTCAGGCAGTCATCGTGTTGGCTGGCGTGGGAGCCCCATGGCAGATGGTCTCGTCCTCAGTAGGCCAGCAGGGGCTTCTTGGTGTGTGGGCCTCTAGGTCCCAAGGTGCAGCAAGAGGGCAAGTCCCAGTGGGCAGCCTGCTCAGGTCTGTGGGTCAGGTTTTCTGTTGTCCTGCTGGTGGACCCAGAGGCAGTGTGGGAAGGGACTGCACAGGGGTACGGATGCAGGGCAGCAGGAACAACTAGTGGGCCATTACTGCCACAGTCAGCCAACACAGGGAGTCTGTATGTGCTGTATAGTCAGTGCCCCTAAATTCAGATCCCACCTGGGACTTCCAGCATGAGGTGATCCGGCAGAAAATCAAGCAGGCTGTCCAAACTCCCGAGTGTTCAGAGAGGCTGGGTTTCCCTGGAAGACTTAACAATTATTTGGAGCCCCTTTCAACTTTTCATTTTTTGAAGCTTTGAGCTGTAAAACTAGGGAGCCTTTAATCCTTAGTAAATATCCCAAATTGATCTTCAGCATGGACCACACTGCTGGCGGAAGGGGTGTGATCGCAATCCCACATCGCTGGGGGAGAGCCCTGCGGGCCGCCCAGCCGACCACCTCCCCTGAGTCCCCGCGCCCACCGTCCACGTGGGCATTTTCGCCCCTGTTCTGCAGGCGAGGAGGGAGCAGACTGCACACGTTAGCTAAGCTGCCTGAGGTCGTATGGCTGGTAGGCAGGGGTCTCCATTTTAGACCCAGGTCTTCCTGACTCCAGCTACATCCAAAGTAGATTTTTACCTAACGAGTTGAGAATTTTTTTTTCAGCATGAAGCCTTTGAGTGTTTTATGTCAGCCCCTGAAAAACTGGGAACCATGGTGGAATGTGAATTTTTTTCCCCCCTTTCTACTCTCCCTCCACCATCCCCTTCACTAGCTGGACCAAATGGAGTTTGACTTGAAGATGATAAAAGCTCAGGATGGAGACTTTACTGCTGGCTCTGGATGTAATTTTTAAATATTTTAGCATAACCAATCATAATGGCTCTTCTAAGTTTCCACAATAAAATTCAGAATGCCGAGATATTCCGAAGCATAGTTAAATTTTCATTAGAAGATAACCTTTACTTAAAAAATAGAGCGCCCCCCACCCCCACCCCGTGCATGCTCCCAGGGCATGTTGCCCGCGGCTGCAGAGCCCCTTCTGCAGAGCCGCTCCCCTGGGACCCCCTGCTCCTCGCCCCCCAACGCGAGCTTCCGATGAATTCCATGCCTAGGGAGAAATTCGTTTCTCCTGCCCTCCTTTTGGACTCTTTGCCCTCCTTTGAGCCCTTTCTTTCTCCTTTCTGAGAGTCCTGTTTCCTCCTCTCCCAGTCTCTCTCCCTTCTTCAGCACTCCTCAGCTTTCCGTCTCTCCCTCCATCTTATTACTGATTTTTTAATTCATGACATTGAAATGATAGTGTCTTGGATGTATTGAGCTAAAATGTATTAAAATTAACTTTTACTTTTTTAGTATGACTACTAGAAAAGTTTGAATTATGCATGTGACTGCTCTAGAAGATCAGTAGTAAGGTTAACTTACTAATGCAAGTTTATAAAAATAATTGCCTTTGTTTCAGTTTCATGGATCCGTTGGTCTAAAGACCCAAGGATCACCACTTGAGTAGCGTCCCTGCCTAACCCTCCTCCCCACCCCCACCAAAATATAATGAGATCAAATGGGGGAAGGATCTACCTTGCTCCTAATGGTGCACATAGATTTTTCTCTACTGTTTCAAGTATGCCTTGAGCAGGAGTAATGAAGAGGAAGCGGTAGCGCGACTAATGTAAATTGGAGGATACGCTGTTTTCTTTGGAATGTTTCAGTTCTTGCACTTTGAAACAGGTGTGGCCACTGTTGACAGACACAGTAGTCAGGCTGCACATATTTGATACGTGAGGAGCTGGAAAACTGTTCAGCGTTCCCTGCCTTCCCTGTAATGGGTGCAGGATACCGTTCCTCCCTGATGCAAAATCCAGGGCACAAGTAAACTCAGCATATCTACTTTTTCTTTATGATTTAGGGAAGAAATGTTTTGATGAACTGTGACATAATAGGGTGAGGATAGTCGTGTCAAAAATAGCCTCACAGTATCCTCTTTGGGTATTAGGAATTCCAGAGTAAGCTTGCTGTGGGTCACTGAGAATTATGTTAACCAGAGATCAGCCATCTCTGGTGAGTGCCAGCTTCTTTCCTTTGGGCCAGTGTGGGAAGGGCCCACCTTTAGTGACTTTGGATTGTGGTGGGGGTGAGTGCACACCAAATACCATCTCCTGGGGCTGGGGCAAGGGCTGCCTATGGTTGCCTGCGGTTAGGTGCAGGGCTGGAATTCCAGACTAGCAGCCAGCAATTTTTGTCAACACCCAGGAGGGGGACTGTGCTGGTGTCACCAGCGCACGCCAGTGAAAATCTACCCGGCTGCGGCTTTGGGCATGCATGCCACAGGTGAGCATGCTTTGTAGGGACACAGTTATGTCTTAAGGATCCATGACACAGGGCATACCGCCTGCAGTAGACAGGCAGGGAGTGGGCCCTTGTTGCTCAGACCTGGGATTTGGGAGTTGAGTAGAATTAATCTCTTGGAGCCTAAACTGACATGTGACATTTTAAAATTAGGAAAACAAACAGCTCTGGAAAGATCTGTAGGATTATAGCTAAATGGTTAATACAGGAGACATGTCAGAGAGAGGTTAAGGAGGGAGGGATGGAGTGTTGATTCAGAAAGAAGCCTCGGACAAGTCATTGAATTACTCTGTTTTTTACCCATCTGTTTAAAAAAATTAGAAAATGACATTTCCCATAGATGTTTGTAGATCTGATTGTTGTTTGCAATGTGCCCTATCTCTTATAAAATGTTCAGTAGAGCAAAGTAGGTTATCAGAACTCAAATGCCTAAAACAAATTAGTCTGAACCATCTTGAGTAGATATTAAGTAGCTCGGTGTCTTTGATATAAATTGTACTTAATATAGGAGTTTATATTTTCTAAAGACAGCTCCATGTTACTTCTGACTTTAGTTTGAGTATCAGCTGTGTACTTGGGGTCTCTAGCTGTCACTTTGAGCTTCAACATGCTTTATAGATGGCCAGTCACCTGTGGAGGCCGGTTTAACAGTTGCAGCCAGCCAGGCAGTTCTATGCACTTCGGACTGCTTCTGGCCAAGGGTGATGCCTTTTGCAGATATTTGAGATGTTTGTTCTCAGTTGTAATTCATGAGTGAACCTCTGTCCCCAGAGCAATTCCTTGGGAGGTACAGAATTCAAAGCGAGAATGGAAGTAAAGGAAATTAGTTCATTCCCTATCAAGGGAAAACGCTTTCCTTTCAGGGCACTTGTTGATAGACCTACCCGTTTGTGTGTCCAGTGCCTATTTAATTTCACATACTACCGCATCTGATCGTACTGCTTAAATAATTTGACAGGCTGTCCTTTAACTTTGCTTCTCCTTGTGAAGAGCCTACAGCACTGCCCCCTTATTGCCAAAGTTTTGTCGGATTTTTGTACACTTAAAAAGCAAGTGAACACGGGCTGTGAAAAAGCGCTTACTCTTTCTCTTTGTCAATGCTTGCAAAAACAACTTAAAACAAGTTGGCGTTATTGGCCCGAATTCAGTAATTAGCATGATCATGATGCTATGCATTGTTCAGGGGAGCACGCCCCTTGGCCAGCTTTCCCATTAAGAGGACACCAATGTTGTCCCGGCACAAATGATGCAAATCAGCGAGATCCTGCCTGCTGCTCCTGTGCAGTTAATTTTAGCCAGGGTTTGTTCTCTGAGCTGTAAAACTGCTTAGCCAAGTAGAAGTTAGCAAGCTGAAATGTGACTTCGCGGCCTAATGTCATAGGTTATCTATTTTAGACCTCAGATTGTGTTCATGATCGGGAGGGCAATCTTCTGATGAATTGCAGCTCAGACTTCCTTTCAAAGGACTTGTAAGTACTGGGTGAATTTTTAAGATTTCTCTTTGTTCTTTTCTCCTTAAATCTTCCTAATGTTGCTATCCCAGTAATTTTTTATTCTTGGGAAAACTGGAAACTATGGGGAGGGGACTTTAGAACATTCTAAGGGTGGTAGCCAAAGGTTTTTCTCTAAGTGTATCCTACTGCAAGAACCTGCCTTATTTAGCTTTTCCAAGAGAAAGTATTGAGTCTTACTATTTTTAAACTTTGGAAAGCAATCTGAGAATTATTACTTATTTTATTTGTTAAAATATTTGATTAATAGAGTGGATGTGGCATTGAGCTTTATTTCTATGGTAACCTAAGTCTTAAGGGGAAAAACATTAAAAGTGAATTCCTCTTATACCATTCTTACTGTGAGCTACATGCTTATGCAGAAATAATGGTGGTGTCAGAGGTGCTCCAGTAAAACATATTAGGTGGTCAGTTTTTATTTTTTTAAGAAGGAATTTGGGCTTACAAATAGACCCCATATACTCCTCAAGAGAAGCAATTAAAAAAATAAAGTAAATGTAGGAGGAAGGCTTTAGAAAGTGATTGAAAACATCCTCTGGAATTGGGTTGGATATCAAAATTAATCAAAGGTCTTGAAATTCTCCAATCTTAACTTCTCGTAGCTTATGAAGTCATTGCCAACTTATATTTGGACTGAAGAAAATGAAGATTTTAATACCGAATATTTTTAATTAAATCTGAATGACTTTGCTTTGTTTGAAGTTGTTTTAATTTAGAGTACAGTGATTTCATGCCAGACAGCTTGCTTACAACACAGAACCAGGCAGGAATTTCTTTATCAATTAAAACATAAATTGCATGCCCTCTAGGAATCTTGGTTTTAATGAGATGATTCTAGTAGGCAGTGTGGTAGCAGCGTACCAGGCCTCCATGTCTGCACCGCATCTGTGAGCCACGATGGAGACATTCCCTCAAATGCCATTTACCCATTTTGAAAGCTGTATTTAAAGACTTCTTTGTTATTATGTATTGTCGCATTTTACATTCAAATGACTTAAGATGTCAACAATGAAAGAAAGTGTTTCAGTGGTACATTTAGTAGGAAAAGAATGTAAGAAGGGAAAAATAGAACTGAGTTCTTGGGCTATTTTTGGAAAGAAACTTGTTTTTAAAACGTAAGTATTTTATTGAGCAGAGAAATTCGCAGTCCAGAGTAATTGTAATTATAACAGAAAAGTCTGTAATATCTCCTCCAGCAGTAACGATACTTCATTCCAGTGTATGCTTTGTAGTATAATAATTTCATCGGAGGAAAATAACTGTACTTTTTCCTTCGGTTCTTAACAAGGCTCCATCAGCATCTCAGTGGAGTGTTTTAAATGTAGATCAGTCAGATACTGGACAGTTTTCAGGCTCTTAATTCATTCCCTCTACTGTAGTTCAGTCCTGCAAAAAAGAAACTGTTTAAAATTGATCCACTTTAAAAAATTTAACAAGTTGCTGTAGGTATTTTTACCACGAGGAAGCATGTGTTCTTTCTGGAGGGGTTGCCGGAAGGCTCATAGGCGCTTTCCGAGTGTTGGGTCTGATGATTTCGTGCTGTGAGAGGGCGGTCGAGGGGAATGGAGGAGCTCATTTTCGTCACGTAGTATGAGCAGGCGCTGAGGTTGCCTCCAGCGCTTCGTACCTGGTGCCTGGTGGAGGGGTGTGGGTTGTGGGTCCTCCGTAAGCAGCAGCTCAGGTGACCAGGAACAGCCTTGGGTGGGACAGACCCCAGTGAGCTCAACTCGGACTCTCCAATGGGGTCAGCGTGCTGAGGAGCCCATGGGCCGGGCACACCCGTGCCTCCCAGCAGGTCTCCCCCGGGCAGCTCGCTCCCCGCACAGCCGTCCTGTGCCCCGCACGGCCATCCTGGGGCAGCTGCCCGCCCTGGCCGCGCACGCCCTGCCCAGGTCCCCCACTTCTGAAAATGGCTGGAGACCCACAGGCTCCGGTAGAGTAGCTCCTGCCCTCGGTGGGTTTATTTTGCTGTTACTTTATTCCTGGAGAAGAGGCTTCTGCTCTGAAGCTCTGAGGGATTTTTCCGGAAAGCAGAGAGGAGACTGTTCCTTGGGGCCCCTTCACCGGCAGGAAGTTTTTAATCGGTACTTGTCTCTGTGGCTGTATGGGAATTGCAGGCTCCGTGATCACATCTCTAGAATGTTCTCTTTCAAAGGGAATTTCTGTAGGCACAGGCTTTGTTATATCGCGTGTCCACTGTTTGACCCCCAGTGAGAGGAGCAGCGAGCGGAGCGGCACCTTCAGCCTTGCCTGTCTCGGCCACGAGTGTCCCACAGGGGTTGCCCTCTGCTGGAGTTCTGGCTTCTTTCATTTCTCCTGGAAATACTGGGACCGCGGTCACCCTTTAGCCTGTATCACGCACCCCCAGAGCACATACAGTACACAAAGCAAGCACAGCCCCCACTCGGAGGCTCACGTGCTGAAATGAGGCGCTGCACAGACTGGGCCCGGCCGGCACAACTGGCAGGGGGAGGAGGTGAAAATGAAAGACAAGAAAATAAGGCAGAGTGGGGCCCCCCCAAAGGCAAGGGATCCGGCGGGCTCACCTGCCCCTGGAACTGTTATTACATGGGGGGAAGGGGGGCGGTAAGCTTGGTGTGTTCAAGTCTAGTCCGTGTTAAGATGCATTTTTCTCCACATAATGATACTTGGATAGAAGTCTGAATTTGGGCTCCAGATTTTCCCTCCCCTCCTGGGCTGCTGTGCAGTTGAAACCCTCCACTGGTTTAGGATGTTGAGTCAACTATTAAGTTAGAGAAGCGCCTTGAGCTTCTCAGAAGAAAGGCATTGCCAAGGTCAAGCAAGCATCTCAGCAGCTTGTAAAGGAGTCAGAAGATCATGAATCAGAAGGGAGCTGAAGGCAGGCTGGGGTACTGGAGATCGATAGACGGGAGTGTACTGTATGCGTCTGTGAGTCATTTTTCCCTTTATACTCAGCCCAGCCAGTCTGTGACTAAGGTTCTGGGTCTAGTTAATGGCTCCATAACAGAGACTTGGAAAGGGTTCAACAAAGAACCTCAAAAAATGATTACAGAGTTGAGAAATGATACCTCTAATAAGAGGCTAGGGAACATCCATTATTTAGCCTGGAGTTAAAAACACTGGCCAGAGGACTCTTGAATTGTTATTCAAGTGGATGTATGCCCCAGTACCAAGGCGAGGACCCGTGGGTTTCCATTCCCATGGAGGGCGTAGGAGGGCAACCCAGCAAGCGTTAGGCTAGAGCCACGGTGCTCGGTGCTCGCAGCCCAGGCCCAGGGCCCTCAGCATCAGCTCCCCCCAGACCTTGCTGGAAATGCACACCCACAGGCCCCACCCCTAGCCTGTTCACTAAGAAACCACAGGAGTGGGGCCCTGCAGTCTGTTTAACAAGCCCCCCAAGTGAATCCAATGTACACTCAGTTTGAGGGCCACTAGGCATGATGTAAAGAAAAAGGCTGTTTTAAAATGGGGAATTTGGATACTGGGAAATGTAAACATTTTTCCTGACATCATGTAAAACAGGTTGCTATTTGTGATGTTTTCAGTATTCTCTCTGAAGTCAGGAGATAAATGACCTCTCAGAGTCCCTTCCACCCTGGCTTTCCTCTGGATTTGCTCTGTCACTTAGAGAAGGCCAATTACTAACCAGGACAATTTTGCAGCCACTTATCTGAACTCAGTAGTTAAGACAGGGCCCATTTCAGGTGAGGACCAAACAAGACGACGTGGTGGCAGTGACGCAGTGTTATCAGACACATCTTGCTTTTTCCCAGTTGTTGAATAGATGCCATCCACCCCTTGGGACTTTTTCACAGCCACCTGAAGGGAAATTTGGGCAGAGGTCAAAACGGAGAGCCCCCTTATGTCAGTGCAACATCATTTCACATCACTGACTGCTGGCCAGGTAGGGCGCTTGCTTCCCAAAGCCCATTCAGAAGATAGGTGGCTGTAGGGACAGACTCCACCCCATTTTCCCAACCCTGCCGCTTCCACAGGAGGAGAGGTTGGTCAGCGAGCCATACACCAGCTGTGGGAATGCCAGTCACCTCCCTGTCCTGAGGATTCCGTCCGACACCTTGGAGGTGGGGTCTAGGTGAGGGTCCTGCAGAGAAGGGGAGCCCAGGGTAATGTGTGATCAGCTTGTGGGGGCTCCTCCAGAGGTGGCAGAGAGGGACCTCTTTCACCTTGGTGTTCTTGTATGAGCAGCAAGCAGCAAGTGGCACGCATAGTAGGCACTCAGTGCAAATAAATGGTTGATCAGTCACTTGAAATGTCCAAGGCCAGAGGTGCTCCATTCTCTCCCACGTACAACTGATCCTTGAACAACCCAGGAGTTAGGGGCACTAGCTGCCCCCCTATACACACATTTGAAAATCCATGTAAATTTTTGACTCCCCCAAAACTTAACTACTAACAGCCTCCTGTTGTCCAGAAGGAAACCTTCCTTGTAACATAAACAGTTGATGAACACATTTTGTATCTTATATGGATTATATACTATATCCTTAAAGTAAGCTAGAGAAAATAAAATGTATTTTCAACTTGTCACAAAGCCCCAAAACTTGTCCAGTATATTTATTGAAAGAATCTGCCTATAAGTGGACCTGTGCAGTTCAAACCCCAGTAGCTCAAGGCCCCACTATGATTGTAGAGCCAGGACGTTGGTAGTCCCTAGCCTGGCTGGGCAGACCAGTCACTCCCACGGGCCCAGCTACTCATCTCCCCCATTTCTCTGAATATATCTCCATTCCCTATGTCTTGGCCTGTTTGTGTGTTTTTGCTTTGTGCCTTTGCTTGAAGGAATTGCCTGGGGCTGAAGACACAAGCTGCTGAATGTGTCAGTTGCACTCTGTGTTCCTTTAGTACAATAAAAGCTTTTGTGATCCTAATGAAGAAAGGGCCCTCTGAGGGCCAGGGCTGCTTAGAAAGTGTCACACAGGTGGCACACTGCTGCCTCCAGAGGAGACATGCTCTACCTTGGCCCGGTCACTGTGGCCCTAGTACTTCAGCACTTAGAAATGGGATCCGTCCAATCCTGGGCTTTTACAGCTGCAGTTAATTACACATTTGCCGAGTACTAAAAATTCCTTGAAGTGATAAAAGACAAGCGAGAGCAGTCTGGCCCAAACTCCAGTTTGCGTTGTAATGGGAGATGCAGGGATGAAGGGACAAGTGTATATGCCGGAGTTGTTGCACCGCCCTCAGATCTCATTACGTTTGAAATACTGGCCCCTCAGACATCCAGCTGCATGCACTGTGGTTTTCTGCGTCCTTGCCTGTTCGCAGGGGACATGCGGCCCAGTGACTGGCGGCTGCACCAAACAGAGGTGTCTCACCAACCCTGAGGGCAGGGGTGGCCGATGTATTACACACTAAGGAAGTCTTTGGATGTAAAACATTCTCTTTAAAGCCAGCAAACTCTCAGTGACTGAATATCAAACAGAGAAATCCCAAAGGGTTGGTCAGTTTGGTTTTTAATAATATCAGGCAAAGGGGTATTTTCATTTCTATGCAAGGAGAAGTTACTAAGTAGTCATTCCTTTTGGTATTTCCCTCTGGCAAAAATAATTTTGTTTTTAAACTCAACCTGATATTCACACAGTTCACATATGTGTCATTAACTATTACAGTGGTCAAGTGGTTTGGGATAAATTTTGTCTCATTATAGTTGTTGAGTCAAAAAAAAACTTGAAGAGAAAGGAGGGGGGAAAATCCTCTTTTGTTCATCATCAGACTATTCAAAAATGACCCACTGAGCTAATACTTCAATAAAATATCCTCAGAAGTGACCTAAAAAGGTACTAGTTACATAGTTTATGCTGTGGCCATGTAATGAACACTGTGCAGCCATTTAAAATGAGGTGTTGAGTAAGTGATCTTTATTGAGTAAAACTAGCAGGTCACAAAATAAATACTTGTGTGTGACCCTATTTTTCAATGGAAAGCATTTTTTAACATGGCTTTATTTCCTTTTGTAAAAGGTAAGCACTTAGATGTGCATGAAGAGAGAATTCTCTGCACCAAATGGGAGTGTTGGTTCTCTCTCGAGATGAGCTGATATGGGATGTTTGCCCCTTCTTTTGGTTACCCATATTTTATATTTCTGCCGTAAGCATACAATACCTATGTAATGATGAAAAACTTTCTTTTCAAAAAAGAACTATTGTAATTCATTTTTACTTTTTACTTAGACTTTTTTATTTAATTTGGCAGTGGGCTCTCTGTGGCTTACGTAAGTAATGCCTACCCCAATGGATAAAACTTGTACCTCAAATTGCACACAAAATAATGGTTATTTTTCAATGTTGGGCTGGGAGCAATTTTCCTTGTTTTACTTTCTACTTTTCTGTATTTACCAACATTTTTATGTGAGCATATATATTTTTATAAAGGAAAATTTTGACTTATTTTTAGGCAGAGACTTTAGATCTTGGCTCTTGGGAAGAGACCCACACAAACTGACGTGTAGCAGTTATGGATAAAGGCTAAATTCTGTTAATTCTGCAGCATGGAAGGTATTCAGCCAGGATCTGCTTCCCGTACTTAATGCTGGATGTTCAGTGACCTCTAATAGGGTCTCAAATTGGCCAGGATCTCAGGTTCAGTATTATTTGGAGAACAAAGGAAGGGAGCTGGAGAATCCCACGTATTTTTAAGTCATTAAAATAATACTCTGCTGTTGGGATTACACATTTGTGACCATCATGTAAAGATGTTAAAGATAAACTACTAAATGGCAGAGCCACATGCCACAGGTTTCGGATTAAGTTTTGAGTGACGGTGGTGAGGGATGACAGCAAGACAAGTCACTCGCTGGTATTTCCAAAGCACTTACTTTGTTGTATCAAAGTGTATCTCACCAGTGTTTGCTAAACGTGATAGAACTTTAAGAGAGTGCTGGCTGTCTTGGTTATCTCTGCCAAGTGCTGCTGGGATGTTCTTGTAGCCTTAATCAGAAGGTTACTTTGGGTAACTATTTTGGTTCGGGTGACAGTTGATTTAAGAAGATCTTGAGCAAAAACAGTAGGCTTCCCTTTCAACCTGCTTTGTATGGTGACAAGTGAAATCAGTAGTTTTGACGGTTACTGGCTGGGCAGACCAGTCACTCCCACGGGCCCAGCTACTCATCTCCCCCATTTCTCTGAATATATCTCCATTCCCTATGTCTTGGCCTGTTTGTGTGTTTTTGCTTTGTGCCTTTGCTTGAAGGAATTGCCTGGGGCTGAAGACACAAGCTGCTGAATGTGTCAGTGTCTCTCTTTGAAGTGTGTTCCTAAGCCTGGGCCTAAATGAGCGGAATCTGTCACCAGGTTTACTTGGGGACAGAGGATTAGATCGAGGGTGAGTTGAAGCCACTCTCAGCAGGACTAATACCTTAATTTAAAGCTGAAGTGCCTTGAAAAACCAAAGGGAAGCTAGCATCATGTACAACCGTATTTTGACCTAGCCTTTGATTCAGAACCTTTGTTACTCATAGAAGAGTATTTCCCAGAATACTGGGAACTAAGAGCAGGTTTTCCAACTTTCCTTCCTGCCGTTTTTCACCCTAACAAGAAATGTTCTTTTCAGCCTCTCCTTTCTTTCTTTGCCATCTTGCCTCTGTCTCCTGCAGTTACATGAGGGAAATCATGATGGGCTCCCTCTCTGCACTGTGGCCTCTGTGAGGAAGTAAAGGCACATTCCACCTGGGTTTATATTCATTTTCTCTGTTGGAGGAGGAGGGAAGGAGATGTGGGTGAATCATTTAACCCAAATAATCAGGTATTCCAGGATAGAGTGAGAGCTGTTCCCAGTGAGAACTGGGGTAGCTGCGTCAGCGTGACCTCGCTGCCAGGCGATTTCAGCTTGGGTGAGTCATGAAGCTCTCCTGCACACAGGGTGAGCACAGATGTGTGAAATGCCACAGGCCCTATCAAGTCGGAGTAAATACATGGGCACAGTTTGATTGATAGAATGCTTTGCAAGTTGAGTAGTTCAAAAGACGAAAAAGGATATCTTTTCAAAAATGGTTAGGCAGATAAAAATATTTCCTAAGACCACAGACTGTCAGAAAAGGTAGGGAAACTATCTGGTGGCTGTCAAAGGAAGGGGTGACTTTTGTAAAAGCAAGAGAATGGATCTCAGCTTAAAGATGTGGACAGAGTTTATTTTGTTACTGTTCACTTTTTTGGTTTGTCTTGATTTTACCTCCACTCTGAAGACAAAAAGCAAAAGTAAGAGAATATAAATGCATTCATCACAGTGAGGTAGTTGGAAGTTATAATGAACTTGTTTATTGTTATAAAGGTTTTAAAAAGCAAGAGTGATTGCTTTGAAGAGTGATTGACTTGCAATTAAAGTGGTAGCCGCGCAGGAAGACAGAGGACAGGATCTGTGTGGCTGAGTCCCTGGGGAAGTAGAGGGCCGGGTGCCCAGCCGCACCCCTCTTTGTCAGGCCTGTTTTTTTGCCATCTCTGGTTTTGTTTGCTCTCGTTTGGTTTTCCCCTGATCTTTAAGTCATGGTGTCTTCAGGCTCTCTCAGAGTTGTCAGTGACAATTAAGTAAATCCAGAATTTTTACTTCACAAAAGATGACTGGAAGCCTAATCCAGAACAAACTTCTTTTGATCAAGTATAAAAGCTCAAAGTTATCATACTAAGTATTAGAATGATACATTTTTTTGAAGTTTTATTTTTATTGTGTTACGAGAGGACATGACCTTCTGTAGGCAATAGCATAATAAGAAATATTTTGTTTTCTATCACCCCGTTTTATCTTAGGTAGTGAATTTTTAAGAACTCAGGTGACCAAATTGGATCCAGCTATGTAAGAGCAATACGGGTATAGAAGTATCTTTTTTTAAGGTAAATTGTGGCCACTTAAAAGAAATTACATAGAGTAAAATCCACTTTTTCTGGTGAAGTTATAGTGCTGTGAGTTTTTACACATGCTCAGGGTTTTATGGCCACTAGCACAGACAGAGCACAGAAGAACCGCAGCCCCCCAAAGCTTACCCTTGGAGCTGCCCCTTGCAGTCAGACCTTCCCTCCTCCCCTCACTCCCTGAACTTCGCAGGTAGTCCCTAAGCCCACACACAGCCATGGTGAAGGGTGAAAATCTAACTTGCTAAAGGGGGTTTAAGCACAACTTTTGACCAGTAGTGGCTTGTATGTCCCATGGGTGATCCTTAGCAAGCTAAAGGATTAAAACAAGGGAAGGAAATCTGAGCAGGGACCACAGCTGCACACTGTGGGGAGAATAGACTTCACAGAGTTTGTTTAGCCAAATAAACAACCAAAGAGTCACAACAAACCTGGGGGTGGGGGGGTCAGCAAAGAAGACCTGCTACAATGTATTGTCTGAAACCTCCAGTGCTCTACAAAAATATATGAGACACGTAAAGAAATTGTAATGTGTGACACACAGCAGAACTAAAGCAGACAGCAGACAACAGACTTCTAAGAAGGTCCATACATTGAATTTTACAGAAAAAGATTTTAAAACAGCTACTATAAATATGTTCAAAGACTAAAAGAAATGATCCTTAAATAATTAAATGAGGGCATGGTGGCAGTGACTCATCCAATGGAGACTATCTTAAAGAGATAGGGTAAAAAAGGATCAATTCCAAATATGACACCAAAAACACAAGCAACAAAAGAAAAAAGAGATAAATTGGGCTACATCAAAATTAAATGCTTATGTATGTCTAAGGACACAGTCATCAGAGTGAAAAGGCAACCTATGGTATGGGAGGAAATATTTGCAAATTATATGTCTGATAGGGGGTTGATATCCAGAATATATAAAGAATTTCTACAACTCAACAGCAAAAACAAATGGGCAGAGGACCTGAATAAACATTTCTCCAAAGAACATATAGAAATGGCCAAAAAGCACATAAAAATATGTTCAACATCACTAATCATTAGGGAAATATAAATCAAAACCACAATGAAGTATCACTTCACACCCATTCGAATGGCTGCTATTAAAAACAAAAAATAACAAGCGTTGGTGAGGATGTGCAGCCCTTGTGTGCTGTTGGCAGGGATGTGAAATGGTGCAGCTGCTATGCACAGCACTATGACAGTTTCTCCAAAAATTAAGACAAGAATTACTGTATGACTCAACTGTCCCACTCCTGGGTGTATGCCCAAAAGAGTTGAAAGCAGGGACTTGAAAAGGTGTTTGTACACCCATTTCAATAGCCTTTTTTACAATAGGCAAAAAACAGAAGCAATCTGAATGTCCACTGATAGGTGAGTGGATAAATAAAATGTGGTCTATACCTACAATGGAGTATCATTCAGCCTGAAAAAGGGAGGGAATTTGGATACAGGGTACAACAATGATAAACTTGGAGGACATTATGCTAAGTGAAATAAGACAGTCAGAAAAAGACAAATATGGTATGACTACACTCATATGATCTACTCAGTCAAGTTTGTAGAGGCAGAAAGTAGAATGGTGTTGCCAGGGATCGGGGTGAGAGGAATGAGAAATTATTGCTTAATGGGTATAGTTTTGTAACATGCAAAGAATTCTGTAGATGGACAGTGGAGGTGTTTGCACAACAAAGTGAAAGTACCTAATGCCAACTGTACACTTAAGAAGGGTTAAGTGGTAAAATTTGTTTATTTTACCATAATTAAAAAATTTTAAATAGAAATTCTGCCATTGAGAAGTATAACAAAATGAAAAACTTACTAGAGGGGCTCAAGAGTATATTTGAATTGTCAGAAAATAAATTAGCTAACTTGAAGATAGAGCAATAGAGATCATGCAGTCAGATGTAGAAAAAGAAAAAAGAATGAAGAAAAATGATTCGAACCTCAGACAAATAGAGGCGACCAGTAAGTGTACCAGTGGAAATACCAGAAGTAGTAGAGAGAAAGGGGGAAGAATATTCAAAGAGGTAATAGCCAACAACTTCCCAAGTTTGATGAGAAAGACTAATCTATACACCCAAGATGCTTGACAAAGTCTCATTAGGATAAACACAAAGAATCAACACCCGTACATACTAGAGTCAACTTTTGAAAGGCAGAATCTGGAAAGCAGCACGAGAAAAGGGAACCCCACTTAGATTAGCAGCTGACTTCTCATCAGAAACAGTAGAGACCACAAAGTACTGGAAGAATCAAAAGTGAAGGTGAAGTAAAATAATTCCCAAGTAAATAAAAACTGAGAGAATCCATTGCTTGCAGATCTGCTTTACAGTAAATACTAAAAGAAGCTCATAAGGCTGAAAGAAAGTGACACTAGACATTAATCTGAATACATACACACATGCGTGTGTGCGCACACACACACACACACACACACACACACAAGTTCTCCAGTGAAGGTAAATAAGCAGGTAATGATAAAAGACAATATAATTGCCTATTTCTTCTTTTAACTGATTTCAGACATCACCAAAGAGCAGCTTATAGCCTGTTGCTTTCTAGTTATTATAATCAAGCTCTTTTCCATTCACCTCAAGGCATCCTCCCTAGCTCCATGTTCTCAAAGGAAAAACCCAGGCAAAAGGGACCGGAGACTTGCCCAAGCAAGTTTATCTCCATCACACATAAGGAATTAAGTGCCAGATGCGCCCTCAGAATTAGGAAATGCTTTTCAAAGAAATCTTATAAACTGTTCTTACCTCTCTTATTTTTAAGCTTCTATTTCCATGGTTCTTTGAAGGTGATACCAAGCAAATGCTTATGGTTTCTTAATTTAGTAAAAGTATTTCAGCTTCAGTAGTCTCAGTGGGAGATAGGAAGAGCTGCTGAACTTTCACCTGACTCACCAGTCAGATGGACAATTTTGTAGATTTATTGCCTGCTTTAGACTCTTTACACTGCAAATTTGGGAAGTTATTGGTGGAACTGAATCAAATTTGCAGACTTCCTGATGAAGCACTTCAGAGACTTGAACAGACTTTCCTCCATTGCAAAGAGGAAAAGACTGACAAAATCAATTAATAATGATTTGTTCTCTCTTGCTTTTTCTACTGCCCAAGAACTGTTGCTTCAGAACTTGTGGAATGAGAACAAGAAATAGGGGGCTGTAAGTTGAGCATGGAAAATGGTTAAGATAATAATCTTCATCTGTCAACTCTTCTATTTATGTTAATGTTCTATAAATAGGAAGAATATGTAGTAATGTCAGGAATCAGTGTTTTTGTATCATTCATGTTTTTATTGAGCTTCCACTATTATCAGAACAGAATTAACTACATATGTAAGAACCAAGATATCTATTTATATACATAGTTCCACTTTAAACTGTGGCCGAAGGGAAAGTATTTCCCTATATAGCTCTTGGAACTTAGCCAAACAGTGCAACACTTCAGGACCCAGAACTGGAACAAGTGCTCTCCATTTGGCATTTAACAGAAGTGATGTTAAGTGATTTATTCATGAAAACCAACCTATTTCTGGTTGTGAGTGAAGAACCAAAATACCTGGAATATCTGAGGGGAATCCATCTGCAGTGCATGCAGAAAAGGGAGCATGTTTAGAACCCATTTCTATTTTACAAAGGAATAAATGTATGAAACTCTGCCGTGCTCATCTCTTGCTTTCCAACAGTGCTGCACGTAAAACACACCAGCAGGGTAGTGATCATTTTTAAAGAAATCTCTATGTACATAATGCCACATTTCCAATGAGAATACATTTTTCAGCATGCAACTACCTGTTCAGGTGTGAATTTTTCCCTTGTATCCAAGTATAGTCTTGCTCATTACAGTGAAAGTTATGTCTTCAAATTAGATACGGAGTGCCTTATAGTTGCCTTATAGTAACTTTTCCATGGAGTCTTTGAATTGTAAATTTCAAATGGAAACAGTAAATACAAACTTACAATAACCGATCATACAGCCATGCAGATCCGTTTGAACATCTCCAAGGAAATGGCACTTTTACCTCCTGAGATAGTCTTTCATTTTTCAGAACTATTTTTCATGCAAGTCATTTCAGACCTCCTAAATTCTTTCTTCAGGCCACATCATCCTAACTTGTTCATCTCATTTTTAATGCTTTTTGCTGTTTCTTTCCTTATCCTTTAAAAATATATAGATTTAATAGACTTATGCTTTCCCAGAGAGCAAAAGGCCATGTGGAAAGCATCTAAATAACACAAATACTATATGAACCAAGAAGAAATTTAAATGTCAGAATGACAAAAATGCAGAAGGGAGAGTGCATGTAGCAGGAACAAACCCAGAGAATAAAGAGGATACAGAAGGGCTCAGCCCACAGGGCCTGCAGTGGAAACTTTAGATAGAGGCCCAAGATAAGTTTGCTCATGTCCAATAAATCCACAAAGGCTGTAGATTTTACTGCTGAGAAAAGGGTCAGAAATCGCCACCCCTCTCCCCACAGCACACTCCTGTGGCTCATAGTTCCAGGGTAAACTTTCTTCACAGTCCGGTGGTTTCTGGTTGATGCAGAATAATCGAGTTGGACAGGACTTGAAGATACCATCTGACCTTGAACACTTGCAAGGACCCAGACTATGCAGCATTCTCCGTCATCGATTGCCTGTATCGCTCTTAACCTCTTTCCCCGTTGTCTCTGCCTCCCATCCCCAGCTTGGTTCAGGACCCTAAGGACTCTCACCCCTCCCCAAATGGGAGCTAGTCTCCTTAAGAAGGCCTGATGAACATCAGGCCAGGACCATCACTTACTGGGTCTGTACTGGCTTTCACTGGATTACCTCCTAGTGGGAAGTAGATAAGGCGGTTCTAACCCCCTCCAGGTGATCATTACCTAACCTAGAGGTCTTCAGTTACGACAGTCTCATCTTCAAAATGACCAAAATTGGCCTAGACTTCTGAAGTCCCCTCAAACTCCAATGTTGCTCTAATTCCGTGAACCAAAAGAGTAGTAAAAAGTAATTGGAGGTTGGTCCTTGTAAATATTGACCTAAAATACGGTTTCAGTTAGAAAAAAAAAAAAAGCCTGCAAAGCACTTGGCACCACCAGGACATTTTCTTACTCCTTGTGTGAAGCTCAGTCCTGGTGGCCGCCCTCCAGAGAAGCGTAAGGAAGAACCCGACGGAGAGACCCCGGGTGACCGAGGACGGGCCACTCGGATCCCGCCGCCGGCACCTAGGGAGAAGGCCCCCAACTTCGCCGAGGGCTCGGACACCGAGCAAGGGGTGTTCTTGAAGTCAGAAACAAAGATGAGATAAGAAGGACAGAAGATGTATTTTATGTCTTAAATTGTGGGTAGTGAGCTTGAAGAAAGATTGAGAGCCTAGGCTGAAAGCAGATTCATGGTAAATTCATTTTATTAGTGAAAACTAAGCATATTTTGGTGGTACATTCCTAACTTTTTGAAAAAAATGTACCATGTAGTTTTTTGAAAGGTTCCCTCCCAGAGGTAAAAGTAGTAATTGCTCATGGTAAAAAGTTTTGCATGATACAAAAAAAAAAAGGAAAAAAAGCACTGAGAGCGAGGCACTGTTAAACTTCGGTGTGTTTCTCTCAAGCCCTATCGCCAGTGCATTTCCTTCTAAGCCGTGATTGAGACCATGCGGCACACACGTACCATTTTGTGACTGATTCTTCACCTAGCATTACCATGTCCCAGTGTCATGAAAACTGTCGTTACAGCCTTTCAGTGACTGCCCACTGTTTCATCTTCAGGCGTCACCAGCATGTCCTCGGCCGTCCTCCTGCACGGGGACAGTGAGGCAGTTTCTTTTTCCTGGTCATGATAAATGACACTGTAATAAACATCTTGGTGCATTTGTATTTGTTTGCATGTCAAATTAATTGCTTATTTCCTTTAACTTTTGAGGTGAAGGTCATAAAGCGCCCCCACGTGTACCTGTGTACTCAGCTTGTTCAAGAGGGAGTCCTGGGATTGCCATGCCTCTGACCCAGCCTGTCACGTTACAGGCACCATTTCCCATATGAAAATAAATGTGCCTGTTTGGAACCATTTAAATCATTTCCAATTGTACTTAGGCAAGAAAGTATTACAGAACTGGTGTTAGAGTTGGACTGGAGCTGCAGACCACGCTGATGCTTGTATTACCGCTTGTTCAGACTCTAATTTCCTCCAGTTGGCCGTTTTGAAGCTTTTGGTGTGTGCAGTATCCACAGTCCAGGTTTAAAGTATCTTCCATCTGTGGTCCTTGTAGGCGTGCTTTTCAGCTGAAAGGCTTCTATTTGCCCTGATGTTGAATGCTAATGACTGATGCTGTAGAGGCAAGCTGACGACTTGTCGCACGGGAAGGCCAGCCGGCCTTCCCTCTGGAGGTGCTGAGTCCGGGGCTGGAGAGGGGTCCCCGCAGCAGGCCTCTCTCTTTCGCCCCTGACCTCAGGAGGGGGTGTCGGGCCCTTGTCTGTGGCACCTCCTGGTTGCAGCGCTAACCCGCCAGCCTCCTCCTACTGGTTTGCATTTGTTCCTTGCTTCTTGCCTCCTTGGCTAGGCGCTGGCTGGTTTTACTGGGTGTCTGTGGGAAATGTGCTGTCTCTCATTGAATAAGGGAACGACTCTTTCCTCTCTTAGCTCTTTAAACTTTGTAACTTATTCCGGGGCTTTGGGAGCAAGGGGAGACAATGCAGGCAGTGCGGTGTAGGAGAGGAAACATCTCAAAAGTGGAGTTCCCTTTTGTGACCAGTATTTTCCCTTTTTTCTCAGCTTTATCGAGCTGCAATTAACAAATACAATTTAAAGTGTGCACTGTGATTATATGATGTGAATGCATTGTGAAAGGATTCCTCTCATCTCACTAATTAATACATCCATCGCTTCACAGATTTATATTTACCAGTATTATTTTCTAATCAGTTTTGTTGAGGTATAATTTATATGCAATAAAGTTCACCAGATGCAACTGTACAGTTGCATGAGTTTCAACACATGTCGCAGTAGTGTAACCACCACCAGGCTCGGGATGCAGAACAAAAAGTTCCTGTGTGGACATACATTTCCATTGCCCTTGGGTGAACGTGCCCCGGAACAGGGCTTCTGTATGTTTTACTTTATGAGAAGCTGCCAGGCTGTTTTCCAAAGTGGCTTTACCATTTTATGTGAACTTTTTTTTCTTAGCATCTTGTAATTTTTTTCCTCCCCCTCTTCACCTGCCTTCACCCCCCAAAACAGTTCCTGTGCCTGACTATGAATGTCCATCTGTAACCAAAGACAAGGCCAGCATACATTTCGAGGAAGAGGAGCAGGACTAGAGGGCTGGGTGTATCCACATGGCTACTGGGGAGAGAGGGGGCATCCTTCTAGAAGGATTTTGGAACCTTGAATTGTCATTCTTCCTGTGACAACAGTAGTACCAATCATGTAAGTTGCGTGACACTGACCACAACTTACAAAAACACTTTTGCATACATTAGATTTGATTCTAACAATATTTCTGTAGAGCATGTGTTATTACTTTCCCCATTTTACAGAAGATGAAATGGGCTTCAGAAAGTGTATGTGGTTTATTACCCAGGGTCACACTGCTGGTTAGTAGAGTCAAGATTAGGCTTCAGGTTTCCTGACCATTGCCCCAGGGCTTTATCTGCTAAAAATGCTCACCTCCACCATGTACTGACCCCTGGCATTGAGCTAGGGCCTTTACACAGCCACCACATCATGTACCGTTGTTCCCATTTCTTAGGTAAGTCGTTTAAAGAGACTTGCCCGAGTGTGTGGCCAGCAGTGGGCTGGACCAGAACGCGTCTGGAGCCTCCACAGTCTGTGGTCCTGGCCTCCTTCGCCTTCTCAGTGTGGGGGAAACAAGTGCTTCCTTTGAACAGCAGAGAGAAAAGGAGCACGGACGCCGAGCACTGGGCAGGAGCCACCATGGGCTCACAAGCTGTCCTTGCCCCTTCTCTTCAGTTGTGTTGGCTCTTGTTCCCATCAGATGCCTTACGTCTTTATCATCAGGCCCTGGGGTCATTCTCTTTGTCCCCAGTGAGTAAACCTGCCTTGCCCTGCTCCTGTAAGCTGAGTCCTTTGCCTCTGTGTCCCTTGGACTCCACGCAGGTCCTGAATGTGGCTTGACTGGCATGCCTTTCCTTCCCATCTCATTTTCTTCCCACTTCTTTCTCCCTTTCTCCCTCTTTCTTTCCCCTTCTCATTCCTCTCTGCCGATCCCTTCCTTTCTTCTTTGTTTCTGGCTCAGTTAAGGGATCACCTGCCTTGCTCCAGGCCCCTGGGCTCCTAGGACTGCTTTGCATGTTGTAAATATTCCATTTAAAGGCAGTTAAGGCAAGTCTCAGAGCTATTCTCATGATGTTTCCTTTTTTATCGTTAGTGTGAAAATATGAAACTCAGTATTTTCTATCATAAATACACTACTACTTTTTATATTCTTTTTTAAAGTTTAGGAGTGTAAAGCAGATGTTTTTGTGAGCTGCTCAAGAATGATATTCATAGAAACTCCTTATGACAAGACTTATCCCCTGAAGGTTGGGGAAAAACAAGGTCCCTCTTGCACCATTCCACAAATAATGAGATTCCAGAAATGAATCTTCCAGTTTCTTTGCATATTATTAGGAGAGGCTGGTCATTTTTATGTCTGAGGAGCCAGGCTTACCTACGTGTTGCAGAGTCATTCAGTTGCATGTTGTCCCATTGAAGAGAGACCTATGTCTTCATATCTTCCTAAGTGTCAGGATTCAGGAGCCAACCCTGGCCCTGAGGAAATTAGGCCTTACATTTTTGGAGGGTGTGTGTGAGGCACTCAGGGCTTTAGGGGAGGTAACTGGGAAGCTACTTCAGAGCACCAGGGTCCTCGGCGTGGGGGCCTGGCTGCTTCCCTCCACCTGTAGGGGGGACCTCGGCCTGGCTGCAGTCCACGAAATCTCAGGGACTTGCTCCTATAGGCCAGAAGCTATGGCCGGTCCCATTACACTACAGGGTCCTGGGAAGGCGTCATAACTTAGGACACAGCCCACCGCAGACCTGGCTGTCGGGGACTGGCCGTGCCCACAGGGGAGCTCCCTGGACTCTGAAACTGAGAGGAGGGGGCGGGGGTGGGGGCTGGAACAGACATCTCCACACCTTTGCCTGGATGCCAGGGGCCATCTTGTATTTACCCTGGGCAGCATTTCAGAGCAGGGACGCTCCCACCCAAGCTTCTTTTTGCATAAATTCTGAGTGCTACAAATCAGCAGCACTCCGGTTTTTAAGCAGTCTACGAATCTGTCTAGAAGCATTCTGAAAATGTTTTCACTTTTTCTTTAACGTTCAGATTCGTAGGGTGGATAAAGGATATTATATTAGGTAGAGTGGAGCAGCTGCTCATAGGGGAGATTATAGAGAGGAAGCCGGGAGAGCCTCACTCAAGAGGCCTGCTGGGTGCTCAGGGCCCAGTGGGAGACGCAGAGCTGGGTCAGGGGCCCAGGAGCGGGAGGGGCGGACGGCAGGATGGGGCGCCGGGGGCTTGGCCAGAAGGCTTGGCGGGCACCGTGGAAGGTGAGCATCCTGTTAACATGACGAATTTGGGAGCAATCGGTCAAAATACCCTAAGGTTCCTCAAATGCAAGAGCTCGGGTGCATTTGAACATCAGAGAATATCTTGTAACCGTCAGTCCCATGAACCCCAGTGGCCTTCACACGGGAACTGGACTGAGATGCTCTGATCATCCCGCACTCTGACCTTTGTCAGAAAAGCCCTTGTGGGAGAGTCAGAACACGGGGCTAGCAGAAATTCCAAACAGCTTCACGCCCTTGTGGAGGGTCACCGGTGAGCACGAGAAGGGGCATTTCCCCACCTCTGACCTCTGGGTCTCCCAGCTGCATGATTTCTGTGAACTCAAATGTGTTGATTCTCTTTAATTAACTGCCTTCAGGGTCATATCTATGCTTCCCCATCCCAATATTAAGCAAATATTTACCTATTTTTTAGGTTTTCTTCAGGTTTCAATTTTTACTTTCAAATCTTTAATTTATTTTGGTGTGAGGTAGGGATTTAACTGTTTTCTTCCTTCCAGATAGATAGCAGTTGGCAAGGTGCCCCAGCGTCATTTGCTGAATAAGCCAGCCTTTCCCCGCAGATTTGGTCAACCACCTCCAAATCCTAGCTCCCAACACCCGGCACTCATGGGGTTCGCAGCTCAGCAGACCTCAACCACCCTGAGTTTGGACTTGCGGTGTTCTTGGTGGCCTCGGCCTTCTGCGTGGTGGTCCTCTGGTCTGCCAGGCTGATACCAGCAACATTTCCAGGCTTTTCTATGCATCAGAGAGCTGTTATTTAAGTACTTTGGTTTTTTGCTCATGTTTGATGAAAATTAATGGAAAGGGGAAGAAAATCAAGGTGTAGATACTTGAAATAAAAAGTAGCCTTTATAAATATGATGCAGGTAGAAATCATGTGGGCTCAACACAGTGACAAGCCTTTCCCCTCCACTCTGTGTGTGCTGGAGTCAGCCAAGGCATGACAGTGGCAGAGAGAAGCCATGTTGAGAACACAAACATAATCGTGGCAGCGAGCTACCTACCCCTGACGTGGTGTAAGCAGGAGAGGGAATCCCTAGCCTAGGATGGTGCCCAGGCGTCCTAATGGCCGTGAAACACCTGCCCAAGCAGAATGGGGCTGTGGACATCCCTGCTTTGGTGCCTCAGCCTGCTGCCCTTCTCCTCTGCGTGCTATGATTTACTTCTGTGTGAGCTGTGGTCAAACTCATCCTGACACCTAAAAACAGAATTTAAAAAATGCGAAAGAGAAAAAGCCACTCAGTTGTTTTTCAGTCCAGCCCATGAGTCAGTAACCCCATGTCCTCTCTCAGCCCCACGGGCAGAACAGCACCAGGTGCTGGTGACTTTGGCCATGGAAATACCCCCCTGCATTGCTCCTCTGTCCCTGCCACTGTCACCACCCTGGGCCTGGGACACCTGGTCCCTGCCTGACCCTTCTGTGGCCTAGCAAGTAGGCTGTCCACATTCACTCGTCTTGACCCCGTGCTGCAGCTGGAACCACCATTGACAGATGGACGTCCGATGGCATTGAACCCTCGGATTACCACCCTCACTGGTACCCCGACATCTGTGTGGTGCCCACAGACCCTTCAGTGCCCACCTCAGCTTTCTGCGTGGCCCCTCACACTGGCCAGCCTCCTCCCCTCATGCACCTTCCCACCTGGGAAGTGCCCTCCAGCCGCAGAGGCACCCCTGCCTCCCTCGGGCTGCTTGCTCTGGGCCAGGCCGTGCCCCCCGCTGCGCCCTCGTGACGCTGGAGGTGCGGGCACTCCCTTGGCTGATAGCCAGGCACTACAGCTGTACTTGGTGAGCATCTGTTTACCCCGCTGGCCTGTGGGCCCCATGTGTACCAGGAACACACCCATTTTCCCCCATCATTCTCTTTCTGGTGCCTGGCACAGAGGAGTTCTCAATACACACTTGTTAAACGTTCTCTTTTGCCCTGTTGGCAGCCTAACCTGACGAGCAGGATTTCATCAAGAATTTTTTTTTAACATTGATAAAATTGGTCCAAAAATACATTTATTTTGTATTTTCACCTATAGATGTACCAGGCCCATGATTTTAGTGAAGTATGTTTTCTGCAGAACATTGTCATTTGCCTTCACAGTGGTCTTTTTGTCTGTCTCACTTGGCATCTGATTCCCAGAATTGCATAGGCTACACTTCCTAGAAGATGCCCATCTGTCCGGGCACCTTTTCTGTTTCACTGTATGCCTCTAGCATTGCATACATAGATGGTTCTCAACATATGCTTACTGGTGGGTTGGTTATGTATTATTTTAATTTGAAAAGCACGTGATCACAATATGCAGTTTTGGAGAAAAGACAAAAATTTGTGACTCAAATACCACTGAAACACAGCTGCTGTTACAATTTCAGTACATTACCTTTTGGTCTTTTTATATGCATTTAACATTGCCATAATCATAGTGAACATAAAATTTTGTGTCCTGTTGACTGATAATTATATTGTGTATGACATGGAAAAATGAGCCTCATTTGTTCAGTTCAATTCACTGAGCATTTAGCAAAAACCACACTACGCCAGGCACCATTCTACATGCCTAAACCATTTAGAGAATATACACAGATGTGGTATTTTGAGTATCTAATAAAAGAATACCATGGTTCTGAAGATTTTAGTGACATTTTTACTTCATGGAAATATTAACTTTGTATCATGTCATCATCCCAAAAAAGAGGAATATGGAAAATTTTTCTATTTTCATTTGTTTAATAGCCTCTCTCTTTATATATTCAACACATTTGTTATGGCTCACCATGTGCAGGCACTAATGCATGTACTGGAGATACTGCAATGAAGCCAGCAAGTCCCTGTGTCCGTGAGAGGAGACAGGCAAGAATGAATGAGTGAATGAATGAAAGCAGTGATAAATAGAGAAGGGAAAAATCAGGTGAGAGGAATGGATAGTGGTGTGGGGGAGGGGCTGCTCCCTACAAGGTCAGGGAGGGCCTCTGATGGTGACATTTGAGCAGAGACCTTGGTAGAGCAAGGGGTGAGCTATGAGCTATTGGGAGTCTTTCTGACTGAGGGACAGCAGTTACAAAGGCCCTGAGGTGAGCTGCGTGGTGTTCTCCGGGAGCAACAGGGAGCCACTGAGGGAGAGGGTGGGTAGCAGCTGAGGCCAGGAGCTGGGGTGGGGCCCTGCAGACCCCAGAGGTCTTTCAGGCATTCCTCTATGGGAGATGGGAAGCATGGGAAAGTGGGGTGCACTACACCCTCCAGCCTTCTCTGTTCCTCTGCCAGGCCCTGCAGCTCCTACCTCTGTTACCCTCTGGATAAGTCACTTTGTCCTAGAACCTGGAAACTTTCTTTTAGACACATGACTGTGCTCATGACGTGAAGTGCTCGTCCTTATGAGTAAATGCAGGTAGATAATGAGCCACATCCTGTGGCGTCCCTGAGTCCCACGTGCTTATTAAACTGTTGCAGGAAATCAGGCGCACCTCACACTGAAAAACCTAACTTGGCAGTTCTGATTTCTTTATCTTTTGTTCCCTTGAGGGAATTTTTTTCTTTCTGGCAATAATGACCAAATGTATATTTTTCAAATTGTGTAAAAGCACACCCTATTAAGGCTTCCTACCATTCTGGAATTGTAGAGCATGTGACAGTCTTTTATTACTGTAAAATAATAAAGAAGTTACAGTTGTAAACCTCTGACATTCTAGAAACCAGCTGTTTGTGGGGGGCAGTGAACCTTGTTATAACCTTCCTTGAGTTGCTCTACAGTTCGGTCTGCCAGAGGCCGAAGTTAGATCCCATTAGTGGGCTTAAAACATCCATTTCTGAAAGAACAAACTGTGACAGGTTGCTGAGGGTAATTGACTTCTTTTGTTTTCTTGCTGTTACAGGAAGAGACATCACAGCTTTCCCAGATTGGGAGGAAAAATATGGAATGTGTTTTACCCCTGACTGAACACAACCAAATGAACTGCACAGACAGTAGTTTGAAAACCAGCAGTTAGCAGTTTGTTCAGCTCCAACATCACCCAGCACTTTCCAGAGCAAACTCCCTGTGTACAAGAACTGTCGGCCTTCTGACGCTTATAACCTCAAGTTCTGTTCATTTAAAATATTTCTGCAAAAGAGAAGCACCAGGAACTCACGTTCTGAAATGGCCATGGACGAGTATTTGTGGATGGTCATTTTGGGCTTTATCATAGCGTTTATCTTGGCATTCTCTGTCGGTGCAAACGATGTTGCCAATTCATTCGGTACTGCTGTGGGCTCTGGCGTGGTCACCCTGAGGCAGGCGTGCATTTTGGCATCAGTATTTGAAACCGCCGGCTCGGTGCTGTTGGGAGCGAAGGTAGGAGAGACCATCCGAAAAGGCATCATTGATGTGAACCTCTACAACGAGACGGTGGAAACGCTGATGGCCGGGGAAGTGAGTGCCATGGTCGGTAAGTGGTGCTGCCCTGCACACAGTGGGCAGGCATCCCCCACCTGCTTCCCCATCCTGCGCTTCTGTCACGCCCGTGTATGTTATTTTTGCTGTGCCCTTCTGAAAAGTTGTTTTATATTGACTCTTATTTCTGCCTTCTGCATTTTACTTTACGATTTTTTTTTAGTGTTCAAACATTTATTTTTCTCAAATTTTTAGAAACTTGATTGTTAAAACAGACTGAGTACTTCTCATAAAGTACAAAACAAGGTATTTGTAGAATAGCTCTTTATTGTTTTAAAGTTGCTGCAGTTTTTAAAGAAACATAATCTAAGTGAATGTGTTGGGAAGATTTGCTTGGGATATTTCCTTGAAGGCTTCTTTCTATTTTTTATAGGTTTTTCATAAGATGTTATGTTTTAAAAAGTTGGATTTCAATAAAACAGTGTTTATTAACTTAACTTTTGCATTCTCGGTTTAAGTTTTGAAGCCATTACCAAATGAATTTTAAGCACTTGTGTTTCACAAAATTCTGATCTTCTACGTTAGGTGTAGTCCTTCTGTTAGCGTTAGTTTTGATTTTCTGATTTTACCTCAAGGAGCTCCATTTGGGAGTTTGTTTTGTCTTCCGACCAGAAAGTCATTTGTGTGTCACCTATTTACAGTGGTTTCAAGCTTTCTGGGCACGTTGGGGCAGTGGAGTAAGTCAGTAAGCAGACAGGCTGGTTGGACGCGTGACCTGCTCACTGCCCGACGGGGTGACCGTCGTCTGGAAGCCCCGTGAGGCGCGTCCCTCTGGCCTTGCCCCGGCTGTAAGGAAGGCCCAGGCAGGAACGCCGTAAGCGCTGCAGATGGGCTCGTTCTCTGCTTGCCTCTACATGCGCTGGGGTAGCAGAGCACTGATGTCGCAGCAGAGCACTGGCGGAAGGGGCAGTTTGGTTAGGGACAGGAGGGCAGAGAGGGACTCCATCCCCCGCCTTCAGCAGGACACATCCTTCGTAGGAAGGGTCCTGTAGTAGGAGCTAAGGCGCTGGTGCTCGGAGAACACAGCCGCAATCCCACAGGACCCTAATTACTTACCTCCCTAGCATTTCCTAAGCACCCAGAATGTGGACATTACTTGCCAAATCTAAGAAGGCCTATCATCTTTCTGTTGCAGCAAGTTAGCCCGAGAAGTTGTTGAGGCATCTAATCCAAAACAGACTGATGTACTAAGGCATTGAACGCTGAGCACAGCGGGCTGTGGTAGCTCAGAGTTCCTATTTCACATTGTGACACTTGTCCTAACTCCCCCAGCTGTTATGATGGCTGGGTTTTACCTACCTACATGGAACAAATATATCTCATCATAGATATCATTGAAGTCTCCCTTAGAAAAATAATAGTGGCTTGCACAATTCACCCTTGACGGCCAGATTGATACCTAAGCCATAATCATATCAAGCTGAAATCTAGATTTTTCCATTTAGGATGATGCACGCAGAATGTGTAGAAACTGAGGGAGAAATAAAGAACACGGATAAAGTTAAATCCAGACAGGAGCTGCTCCGTCGGTTGGATGGAGCTTTTGAGGAGAGGTGGTGCTTATGAAAGATTTGTCCATGAGGCCACACAGCCCCTGGCCAGACGGGAGGCCTGCGAGCTGGGCCGGGTCCCTGCCGACTCTCAGCATGGACAGCATGACCTGTCCAGCGTCTCAGATTTCCCACCTCCAGCTCTTTCCCAAAAGAAGGGAACTACTCAGCTAACCCAAGCAGGTTGGGGTCTCGGGGAAGCAGCTTGGTTCTGTTTCTTTTGCTTTGGCTCCTTGTTCTTCCTTCCGGTGTGTGGTTAGATGAATCTCAAAGCCTTTTTGTTGGGAATTTGAGTCACCTAGATTTTTAAATCGGCTTCCTTGCCAGTGGGAGCCCCATAAATTTAGGTGGTGTAATGATTATCGGCTAACCCAAAGCTCGTTCCGTTCAGATGCCAAATTCTCCACATCGTCTGCTTCCACATTCCACATCCCTTCCTTCTCTCCTTCCCCCATCCTTTTATTCCTTTTTTTTTTTTATGGTTTCCCATTTGCCAATGGTTGGTTATATATATATATATATATATATATATATATATATATATATATATATATATATATATATATATATATATATATATTGTTGTTATCGTTAATCTACGATTACATGAGGAACATTATGTTTAATAGACTCCCCCCTTCAAGTCCTCTGTCCATCAGCGTAGTAAGATGCTGTACAATCACTACTTGTCTTCTCTGTGTTGCACAGCCCTCCCCATGCCCCCCCACCATTATTTATTCCTAGGTATTTTATTCTTTTTGCTGCAATTGTGAATGGACTTGTTTCCTGATTTCTCCTTCTATTAGTTCATTGTTAGTGTATAGGAAAGCCACAGATTTCTGTATCCTGCAACTTTGCTGTATTCCAATATCCATTCTAGTAGTTTTGGAGTGGAGTCTTTAGGGTTTTTTATGTACAATATCATGTCATCTGCAAATAGTGACGGTTTAACTTCTTCTTTACCAGTCTGGATTCCTTGTATTTCTTTGTTTTGTCTGATTGCCGTGGCTAGGACCTGCTGTGGGTTTTTCATATATGGCCTTTATTATGTTGAGGTATTTGCCCTCTATGCCCATTTTGTTGGGAGTTTTTATCATGAATGGATGTTGAATTTTGTCAAATGCTTTCTCAGCATCTATGGAGATGATCATGTGGTTTTTGTCTTTCTTTTTGTTTATGTGGTGGATGATGTTGATGGATTTTTGAATGTTGTACCGTCCTTGCATCCCTGGGATAATCCCACTTGGTCATGGTGTATGATCCTTTTGGTGTATTTTTGAATTTGGTTTGCTAATATTTTGTTGAGTACTTTTGCATCTACGTTCATCAAGGATCTTGGTCTGTTGTTTTCTTTTTTGGTGCGGTCTTTGCCTGGTTTTGGTATTAGGGTGATGTTGGCTTCATAGAATGAGTTTGGGAGTATTCCCTCCTCTTCTATTTTTTGGAAAACTTTAAGGAGAATGAGTATTATGTCTTCTCTGTATGTCTGATAAAATTCTGAGGTAAATCCATCTGGCCCGTGGGTTTTGTTCCTGGGTAGTTTTTTGATTACCACTTCAATTTCTTTGCTGGTAATTGGTTTGTTTAGATTTTGTGTTTCTTCCTTGGTCCGTCTTGGAAGGTTGTATTTTTCTAGGAAGTTGTCCGTTTCTTCTAGGTTTTCCAGCTTGTCAGCATATAGGTTTTCATAGTATTCTCTAATAATTCTTTGTATTTCTGTGGGGTCCGTCATGATTTTTCCTTTCTCTTTTCTGATTCTGTTGCTGTGTGTTGATTCTCTTTTTCTCTTAATAAGTCTGACTAGAGGCTTACCTATTTTGTTTATTTTCTCAAAGAACCAGCTCTTCGTTTCATTGATTTTTTTCTATTGTTTTAGTCTTCTCCATTTTATTTATTTCTTCTCTGATCTTAATTATATCCCTCCTTCTGCTGACTTTAGGCCTCATTTGTTCTTCTTTTTCCAATTTCGATAATTGTGATGTTAGACTATTCATTTGGGATTGTTCTTCCTTCTTCAAGTGTGCCTGGATCGCTATATACTTTCCTATTAAGACTGCTTTGCTGCGTCCCACGGAAGTTGGGGCTTTGTGGTGTTGTTGTCATCTGTTTCCATATATTGCTTGATCTCTATTTTAATTTGGTTGTTGATCCATTGATTATTTAGGAGCATGTTGTTAAGCCTCCATGTGTTTGTGGGCCTTTTTGCTTTCTTTGTACAATTTATTAGTTTTATACCTTTGTGATCTGAAAAGTTGGTTTGTAGAATTTCAATCTTTTTTAATTTACTGAGACTCTTTTTGTGGCCTGGTATGTGGACTGTTCTGGAGAATGTTCCCTGTGCACTTGAGAAGAATGAGTATCCTGTAGCTTTTGGGTGTAGAGTTCTATAGATGTCTATTAGGTCCATCTGTTCTAGTGTGTTGTTCAGTGCCTCTGTGTCCTTACTTATTTTCTGTCTGGTGGATCTATCCTTTGGAATGAGTGATGTGTTGAAGTCTCCTAAAATGAATGCACTGCATTCTATTTCCTCCTTTAGTTCAGTTAGTATTTGTTTCACATATGTGGGTGCTCCTGTGTTGGGTGCATATATATTTATAATGGTTATATCCTCTTGTTGGACTGAGCCCTTTATCATTATGTAGTGTCCTTCTTTATCTCTTGTTACTTTCTTTGTTTTGAAGTCTATTTTGTCTGATACTAGTACTGCAACACCTGCTTTTTTCTCCGTGTTATCTGCATGGGATATCTTTTTCCATCCCTTGACTTTTAGTCTGTTCATGTCTTCCAGCTGTGGGGTCCCTGTCCCTTTAAGACTTTCAAAAAGCACTCGCTTTTCTTTGTCCCAGGGGCGCCTACTGCGGGGACCCACTCACAGGTCTGACTGTCCTGTTTCCCTAGTATCCAGCACCCCACGCACGCACTGTGTCTGCGCTCCGGTGTGGATGGCTAGCGCTGGGTGTTTAGCAGTCCTGGGCTCCCTCTCCCTCCCCGCTTCGACTCCTCTCCTCCCGCTGGGAGCTGGAGTGAGGGGTGCTTGGGTCCCTCCAGGTCGCGGCTTGCATCTTACCCCCTTCGCAAGGCACTGGGTTCTCACAGGTGTGGATGTAGTCTGACTGTTGTCCTGTGTCTTCTGGTCTCTCTTTTAGGAAGAGTTGTATTTGTTTTATTTTCAAAAATATATATGGTTTTGGGAGGAGATTTCCTCTGCTCTACTCATGCCGCCATCTTGGCTCCTCCTATTCTGTTTCTTTGTTGCTCCTTTTCTTTAATATTATCTCCCCAAGCCCACGGGCCTCTGAGCTTTCTCACAGAGATGTGGTGGCGCTGGGCTCATTGGGTACCAGTTCATGGCAGCTGCACATCTCAAGCAAACTATCTTTTGGGACCCTAGCTCAGCACTTAGTATGAAACCACCAAGGGTCCCCCAGATCCGGAGTTCAGAACTCACTGTCTCCTCACGGACATACCTGCGGTAGAATGAACAGGCCTGAAGCGCACACAACCCACACGGCTGCCGAGCCTCCTGCACACCTGCCTGCCTCCCGGGACCCTGCACCTCGGCCTGCATTCTTGTCTTCCCAGCAACCTCAGAGACACCCGCCTTCCCCCCTACTTTCCCTGGGTTTGTCCCCCACCCTTACGCCATACTTCATCCCTTCCCTCTGTGTGGAATGTCATTATCTCAGGTTAAAGTGTCTCTTTCGTGCTCCCGCTGTTTCCCTTGACGTTAGAGTAGCCCTGTGGCCTTCAGGAACTCTGAGGTGCCAGAGTCATGGGCAGGTCCCTGCCGCTCCAGCTCCAGCCGCTCCTCCCCACCTGCCCCAGCCCCTTTCTTTCTTTGTGGTTCTCAGGCCCACCTTGCCCCCACCTGCTGCTCCAGGACTAGGCTAGGGAGTCAGCCACAGACAGGATAGTAGCTTTCTGGAAGGATGACCCCATGGGCTGAATTCATTTGGGTGAGTTCATACCATTCCCTTCACCTCCACTAGATTATTTTAATTTTTTTATAAGAACATAAATCATACAGTTTGCTTTTTAAGTTATGCCTCTAGTCCCATGAAACTCTAGCTTTATTTTCAAAACAGAGTAGTCCCTGAGGAGCCCAGGGCTTAGATGCAAAGGCTTCAGAAAGTTGGGGGCACTGCTGTGGAGCCTGTCCCCAGCTTGGCCAGTCAGGCTGCCAGGCTGGCCTCTCCTCCTCCCAGCACATGCTTTGGGGACAGATGCAGACAGGGTCACAGCCCAACTGGCCTCACAGGTTGGCGTGCCCTGCGTGCATGGGGCAGCTGTGAGGCACTCACAGACTGGGCCCTGTGCAGCCACTGGTGGTCCTCTGTGAAGCAGGTACTTCTGAAGAAGGAGCCGGGGCTCTACTGAGAGCTCTGCTGCTGCCAGGCACCCCAATGTCCAGAATGAACATTTGGGATTAATGACGTGCCCTGCTTATCAGCCAAGCCCTTTGTTCCCTTTCTCTTCTGTGTGAGCTTTTCAACAACTGTTGCTGAAAGTGATCTCGCCCTGCTGATGCCTTTAATACTCACTGCAGAACTTGATCTGCTTATGAAAATATCTGAAGTGAACTGTAGCCCAGAGAAACGCCAAGCCTGGAAAAGACCAGTGACAATGAGGTACAAGGACACAGCACCCAACCTCAGGTGTCCTCTTACCCCTAAGGATGTGGGAGGCCTGGGGGAGCAGAGAAGAGGCCCGGCTTCCTGGGCAGAGGCTGAGAGCACACGTCCAGCCTCAGGTCGATACAGCTGCTTCTCATATGAGAAGCAAAAGTACAAAAAGGAGCCTGGAATTGCCTGTCCCTCTTCTTTTACTGAGGTGTGATGGACATGCGAGGATCTGGCCCTCCTCCTCAAGGACAAGGGGCATAACGACAGTGAAATCTTTTCCAGTATGTGGCCCCTCTTCCTTCACTGCCCCCATTCGAGTCTTTGATCTCGTCCTTGGTCTGGACCACACTTCACACCGGAAGTAGTTCATCGTCCGCACCCCCAGCTGCACGTGAGGCCAGCAGACAACGACTGGCATCAGGAGGCTTTCTGGAAATGCTTACACGCCCTTCCCTTAAATAAGCCCTCGTTACCCCTTCAGTGTGCAAGAACGGTCCTCTGTCTGGAGTTCACTGAGCGATTTTTGTCAGGACTGCAGTGCCCTGGACAGGAACAGTCCATGGACAGTGAGCCCAGGGACGTGCTGTATGGAGAACAGCAGCTTGGATTCCTCCCCCTGTGCTGACTGGTGCACTGCACTCTGTACCTGACGTTTTTTCTCTCCCACCTGGTAGGTTCAGCTGTTTGGCAGCTGATCGCGTCCTTCCTGAGACTGCCGATCTCAGGAACACATTGCATCGTTGGCTCTACGATAGGGTTCTCGCTCGTTGCCATCGGCACAAAAGGTGTCCAGTGGATGGAGCTTGTCAAGATTGGTAATTGCCATTTTCTTTTACCTATAAGAAGGAAAGTTTGCATCCTCTAGAGTAAGTTTTATTAAAAGTTACCATTATGTTTTCTCCTTCGAATGTTAAGGTCTAGAAGCCCTATGGGCTAATGCATTTCCCCTCTGAATGTCTTAATGGAAGTGTTATGTGTTGGACAAATTCTTAACTCCAAGCACTGTTTTCAAACGTTACATTGCCAACCAGCTTTGAAAATCAGTGTCTTATGTATCGTTCCTGAGCAAGGAAGAAATGCTTCTAAAATCAGTCTGTAGTTGGAGGAAAACTAGGCCCTGGTGAGAGAAGGCCTTCAGAGCCCAGGAGGCAAGAGTTCATAGGCATGCGGAAGGCCCAGAGCGACCTCCCTCCTCACCCCCTCCTCGCCCCCAACTGCATTCAAGAGTCTCCCAGCCTGCCCCCTAGAGGAAGTGCTCAGTATTGCGTCTGGCTTGCTGGCTGCCCAACTGGCTCTTCTGAGAGGTCTGACCACCTGCTTCCTGGCTCTGGATTTTAGCAGGAAGGAAATCCACTCAGTCCTCAAAACCACCAACCGGCCCGTTGTAAAAAATCCTCTTTCGCCCCATTTCCATCCTCTGGGTTGCTCATCCTTTTAAGAATCAGTGGCTTCAGGAGCCCTGTGGATGTACCCCAGCCTGCCAAGCAGGGACACAGATAGATGGCCTGGAAAATCACCTTCGATCCCAGGCTTCTAGAACAGGCTTCTAGAACTCTGGCCGCACTTTATAATTACTTGGGGGAACAGTTTAAAGATATCAATGCCCAGACCCTGTCCGGAACCTTTTAAATTAGAATTCTGGGGGTGGAGCCAGAGCATAACTAGCTTTTGAAAACTCCCTGAATATGCCCGATGGGGCAGCCAGAGTCAGGAACTACGAGGCCAGAGGCTGAAATTGTCAGAACAGCAGGGCCGGACTGGGAAAACTGTGTGAAAGGCAGCCTACCTTTTCAGTAACCCGCCCTGTCGGAGCAAGGGCCAGGTCTCCATGTGGCCGGAGGAGAGGAGCAGGCAAAGGAGCCCAGGGACCGCTTACTTGCCTGTCCAGGTGTGCTCAGTTGTGTGGGACTGTGTGTTTGTGTGTGAGGACAGCATGCCAGGGGTAGTGTGTATTAGGTCCTCGTTAAGGTGAAGAATTCCAGGAATATTTATTATTGTGGGTACTGTATGTCGGTTGTCGTTGTATTGTATAAATATGACTTGAATTATGTAGAATTTTAACATTCACTAGATTTTTCTTTCAATTATTCAGTTGCTTCTTGGTTTATATCTCCACTGTTGTCTGGTTTCATGTCTGGCGTGCTGTTTGTGCTGATCAGGATATTCATCTTAAAAAAAGTAAGTGAGGATGTTATTTTTTAAATTGAGTTTTAGAACAAATTTTGCTTCTACTCTATAGAAATGAATAGTGAGGGGGGTTAGGGGAATAATTGTGTTTTAATGTCATTAAGGCACATAGCACCCTGGAGTTAGAATTAGGCACTATTATCAAGGAGGCAGGTGTCAAGGCAGAGGACCGGGGGCTGCACTGTAGTGTTTCCTGTCCTGTGACTTGGTTCATGAATCAGGACTCCCAGGCATTGTGTGCAGACCTCAAACAGGAAAGGTAATTATTTCCTGGATGTGAAACAGAAGAGGGTGAGATAGTGTTAATATGTTGGATTGACTATCACTAAAAAGAGCTGGAGAATTTATTTACCCAAATGTAAGGTGTGTTCTCTGTTTTAATGGAGAAAGCCATCTTGAAATACTGGCTCTTCCCCATCCTCAGGAAAGGATAAGAAGAAAGAATACACCAACTGGGGTGTGTTTCGTCAAGAATAAAATGAGATGGAAGTGAAAACCTACTAGAAAAAAATTTCTCGACTGTCAAGGGGTTGCCGCAGTATTTTGTAAACCACAATGCACACCTCTAGGGAGCACGTTCTAGCAGAGCCTGAGCCCCCGGCACATGCCGGCCGGCGCCGTGACCTCACCTGGAGAGGCAGCCATTTTTTTCTTAGCATCACCCACTAGCCTATTGCGGGACTCATGCCCTTGCATAAGAACAAACTTAGGATTCCTTCTCTTGGGCTCCCTCCGTACTAACATTTTTGTACTTGAAAGGTGCAGTTGTCTCTTGCCTTCCAGCCTGCACTCTTTTTATTTCCTGCCTGGAACTCAGCCTTGCCTGGCAAACTCCTGCTGCCACTCAGCCTGCAGAGCTTCCTGGGCAGGCAGTCCTCGCCCACCCACGGTCGGCGGGCCCCCTCTCACACTCCCGCAGCACTCTACTCTCATCAGGGTGCCGTCATGCTGAACGGCGTTTCAGTTCTTGCTCAGTGGCCTCTTTGCTATTTAATTATAAGATTGGTGAGAGCAGAAACCCATGACTGCCTCGCCCGCTCTTGTAACCCGGCCCCAGCGCTGTGCATGGCACGCTAAACACGCTGCTCGAATGTCTGTTAGGAGGGAATGATGGGTGCCTGGACAGGTGGCATAGTGGGGCTGGAGGGAAGAAGCGAAGGAAAGAAAGGAAGGAGAGAGAGACAGGAGGGAGGAAAGGAGGTCTTAATGACAGAGCTGTCATTTGAGTTTTAAGAGCAGGTTATTTGACAAAACATAAGGTGATTCAATTGAAAAACATCAACCTAAGACCTGTACACCTTCAGAAGTGTCTGGTTGGGAGTCCGTCTTCGGCAGCCCGAGGTAGCCCCGTTCAGGAACCCAGGGGCAGCAGGCATTCGGGCAGCCTGGCGTGTGGGGTCAGTCGGCCTGGGCTTTTTGCACGTGGCGCCTGGCAGGTCGGAGGCCACTCCGCCTGTCATCCAGCTCCTGCTGGGCGCTCTGCACCTCCCCTGCCTGCACTGGCTGTGACTCTCATGCACTTGAGTCACCTTCTTCCCCTGCTCTCACGTTCTTTGCACCTCACTGCCATTCAGCGCAGGCCTCTTGACAGGTGCTGATGGCTACTTGAGACCTTCCCAAACAGGTTCTTAATGAGATGGACTGCTCCGCACACACACTAGATTTCCATACCTGTTTGCATCTGACAGTAGGAATCTCTGGGGCACCATGTACTTCCCCTTACTACCGCAGCTCACATTATCTCTACATCTAAGTTGCCTTTTCCCATCAGAAGGTCTCAGAGTCTTATGAATATCTGAGTGTCTTACATGGTTATTAGAAATTAGTCCTTTTATAAATTATTTAAGCAACATCTATGTATCAGTGCTGTATCAGAGAGTGTCCAGTCCATATTTTTGCCTCAAAATCCTCTGTGACTCTGCCTAAAACCCTACATTTCTAATAATCTCTCAGATATTATTTAGCCTAACACATGTGCAGTACCATTCTTGTTGACATATTAGATTTAGGGACTGCTGTAACAGAAGCCTAAAGTTGTAAAATCTTTTTCATTAGACGAGAAATCCACAGTTCTTTTTAATATTTAACAGTTAAAGATTAAATATTACATCTTATAAAAAGGCTGAAAGTCATAGCACATGGTAACATGTCTGTTTTATTTATATCAACAGAACTAAACTGAATTATGTAACAGAGAGACCGTAAAACCTACTAGTGATGCGGGGCATTGAAGTCATTTGGCTTAGGACATCCTCAGAGGGCCAAGTGTCAAAATATTTGCTGAAAGTCAGTTTTTAGCAAATGTGACCCTAGCTAGAGTAGCGAGTGGCAGAGCTGCTGAGGCAGAGGCCATGCTGGGCCCCAGGCCCCAGGAACTTACCAAGCTGAACAGTTCTCCTCCGCGTCTCAGTCTGGGGTCAGCTCACGTGGTCCAAGTGCCCTAGCGGGTCTGCTGGATGCAACGGCGGGTTCTCTGAGATAGTTTGTGTAGGAGAGATGCCTGCGCTGGTGCAGTGACATGGCCATGCCAGTGAGAAGGCTTTCCCCTAACAGTGTTTTCTGTCATTTGTCTGTGTCGGCTCCAGATGCCCCTTGAATCCTGACCTTCCACTTTATCTCGTTGTCGTGCAGGAGGACCCTGTCCCCAATGGCCTCCGGGCACTTCCAGTGTTCTATGCCGCTACGATAGCAATCAATGTGTTCTCCATCATGTACACGGGAGTGCCAGGTAAGGCTCCTTGGAAGCTTCCATCCAGTGGGCTCAATGTATCCCGTCTAACCGTGTGGATTTATTCGGGGCTGGTACTGTCCTTGCAGAGGGTAAAAAGCATCATTGTGGTCATTATGGAGGCGTAAAAAGAGCAGTAAATACATTTACTTGATTTAAATACTCAAGAGATATGGGAATCTAAAGATAACAGACTTTCAAAGGAGAAAGAAGAAGCCCGAAACCCCATTCTGCTGCCCAGGTGTGGCCTGAGCTGCCTCCCTGTGCCCAGACGCAGCTCACGGGTGGTGGGGGGCATGGAGCACATGTGGCAGGAGCAGCCCGCCCCTCGGGGACACTTGGGATGTGCGTGTTGTCGGTAGCACAAAGATCGACCTCCCTGGAGTTTGTCGGACCAATGAATCCAGTGACTAGAAGCTACTCTTTTTGTTTAGGTACTGAAGCCAACAGTGATTTTTATTTTCAGAATCACTTTTTCTCCTTCTTGTAGCTTTTGTTCTTTTTTACAAGGCTTCAGGACATTTTGGAGAATGGAAAAGCACTTTTCTTTTGCATTTGAGTGGGTAAAAAAAAAACATACACATGGTACTCCAGTTTGCACCCGTTTCAGTGGTGGGGAGCTGGCAACATTCCAGTGACATTTTCGTTCATGATTTGGTAGAGAGGATTCCTCCTGTTTGTGTGAAATGCACCTCCTACAGCCAGAGTTGGAATACACCTATTAATGTGGGGGTATGTGGAATTGACAGATAGGTTAATTTGTGTTGTTTTTGTCTTGTTAATGTCCCCTATGGACTGAGATTCAGTTACTGGCCATATCTGACAAAATTGCTCCCTCTCTTCAAAAGACAAAATTTCTGCTCAATGGCACGTCATATTACAGTTGAAAAATGTACAGTGGCCAACACAAGGGAAATCCTTATTAATTTCTCAAACGAGGCTTCGCAAGACAGTCTCAGATTTTATTTTATTAGATATACCTAATTATGTGTATGTACTTACTTCTGTACTGAAGATAAACTGTTTCTGAGTGATTCTTAACATTATATAACCTTCTACTCCTGCATCTCTGCACCACTAAGAATATTGATCTTCATGGTTTGAGGACTTCCAGCCTTTGGGCAATAGGGCACCACATGTGTTGCTCAGGTTAAAGGAAGAGCGCAAAGCCTAATGAAGGTTCTAGTGATGACGAGGGCCGGAGAGAGGTGAGGCCCTGGGCCCAGAGAGCAGCGGCTGATGGCCCTTCAGATTTCATGATTCACAGACTGTGAAGTACATTTGTCACAGACTGTTTTCGTGATACATAAAGTCAGAGGCAGAGAAAAACCAGTTTGAAGCCACAAAGTTCACCCCACCACCCAGTCCATGTGTCTCCCAAAGCACCCACAGTGCTGGGCAGGCCCTGCATCACTGAGCTGGCCGTAACCTGCAGCGGGAGGTTCCTTGTCCACCGTCTGCTTGCCCTGCAGTCCTCGTCCTTGATTCTGAATAGGCTCTTGGGGCTGGAGGAACGAAACGCCAGGCAGCCGCCTCCTGGCCCAGTGACGCAGGACCCTGAGCTCCAGGAATCTGGGCTGCCTTCGTGGGGCCCAGTCTGGAAACAGGAATTGGTATAAACAAGCCTCTGTTTCTGCATTTGATTTTCTCCTGCCCTCTATTGTGCATGCTCCCTGGTTCTTCTTCTGAATGTCCAAGGTCAATTGAGTGATTTTTATTAAAATTGGCCTTTTTCTACACTTGGCCTATTTTTTCCATCTTTATTTTCTTCACCTTTTGCTGCAGTTTTACTGCAAATTTGCTAAAAGAATCATCTTACTGGGAGAGTAAGTTTTTCTAGAGAAAATGAAACCATGTAGTAGAAGAGACTCAGTAAATAAGACACATGCTAACCTTTATGGACCTGATAATATGTAAATTATTCCTTGTGGCCCTCGGAACTCCCCTGGGAAACTGGCAGTAAGGCTCACACCGCTTTACAGGCAGGAGCCTGAGGTACAGGAGTGCCGAGGGCCTGACGCCGTGTGGCTGGGACAGAGCGCAACCTCAGAATTCGAAGCAGGCCCTTAGGGGTAACCTCACCCTGATATGTGACATGGCCTGGGTGGGACACCTGGTACCTGGTGCCCAGTGTCACCATTCATGACACTCCAAATACAGTGACCTTAATACATTCTTTCTCTTTGCTCCCCTTTCTTTCAAAATGGCTTCCAGTATATTTGGAAACCTGGTTATGGATTTGTGTATATTTAACATACAGCCAGTGTGAAGAGGCTGGCTGCCTCTTTAATTAGGAATATAAAAAGTCTGTGCAAGAATCTGGAAGATCATCACTCTACTGGCAGCACAGACATCTTTCCCAGCGCTGGCATTAGTGTTAAGGACTTTGGCAGTGGCCCTGCCGTCAGGAGCATCACCCCTCACCTCCCAGAGCCCCTGCTGGGCGTCCCAGACTAAGGGTAGCAGGAGGGCCCCTGAAGGGGGGGCGTGTTACTGGAGCTGGCAGTGCCTGGCACACAGCAGCTCTAAATGCGTGTTGGGGGCTGTGTCACCACCGTGATCAGAGGGAGCCTCATCTTGTCGGCCTGAAGTCACCTGCATATCTTGAGTCATCCTGCCTTTCTGTTTTTCCCACACGTATTGGTGTGGAAAACATCTTACTTGTTTTCCCGGGGTCTTGGCCAGAGGAGAAAAGAAGGTCATGAGTCTGAAGGACCAGCCAAGTCCCTCCTCCACCTGGTTAAACAGGGCTGTGCTGATATTTTGGTCCCTGGGAATGTTTCTAGAATATCCACTGAGTCAGTCCAAATCTTCCATTTAGCATGGAAGGTTAACTTTTGCCCTTCACACTAGCCTTTGCCCCACATAGGCCTCTTGGCCTACCCAGCTGTGTCCCGCACAGCCCTGTGCCCTATTTGGCGACAAGGCTGAGCTGAGAGGTCCTGCCGCAGCGGCTTGCTCAGCTGCTCCTTTCAGGAGATGCCTTTCTGCCCCTCCGGGGTTTACCCTTCCTGACCCCCTTTCTTCCATAGAAGCTGGCCATTCAGATGACGGCTTCAGAGATAAAGGGAAGAAGGAAATTGTCTGACAGGAGTGGGTGGCAGCATTAATCTTATGTAGCTTCCACTTCGGCACTGGGATGAGCTCCGTGGGGAGCCGTTGGCTGTGGCTGCTGAGGTAGTTGTTTTGCCCCTGTCCCCTGTGTCCCTTCACTCTGAATTATCCTGACATTGCTTATATCTCAGGCTTTGTGTGATTTGTTTTACTTTGCATTTGACATGACTTTTCTCAAATAAAACCCTTATACTTCAAAGCACTTCAAAAAATGTTCCCTGCATTTTTGTCCTTAAAAATAATAATTTGCAAGAAGCAAAAATAACTCTAGGAAATAAATTGCTCACTTGGGTTGGATACAAGCCTTAAGTTTATTTTTAATGAGAAAGTCCCCAGTCATGTGGGGCCTGGTTTGTGTTCAGTGTCCGAAGGGTGAATGCTGAAGTCACCGCATGCCGCTTTGCGCTGTCCGAGCCAGGCCCTGGGTGCCTGCATACAACCCCTTGGACAGAGCGTGGCCCCCGAGGGGCGGGGGCGGCGGCGGGGAACCCGTGACAAGCACAGGTTCTCAGTCCCGCCCGCAGAGGAATCTGAGCCCCTGCAGCCGCCGCCTGCTTCCCATGCGCACGCCCCGCAGTTGTTCAGGCCCTCCACGCGGTGGCTTTTCACTGGGGGCGCTGTCGGGTTATTCCTGTTCTCGTGTAAGGGGTGCTCCTGGGACCGGCCAGCACCCTCAACTCCCTCTTCCACCAGCAAATGAATTCCCAGACTTGACCAGACCTGGTTCCTGCCTTCCCTGGAGGGGCCTGCGCCTGGGGGAAGGGCCTTGTCTTCCAGCTCCCCAGCCTTCCTACCTCCCCCTCCCCCCACCTCCTCCTCCCCGACCTCCCCCTCCCCCACCTCCTCCTCCCCATCTCCTCCCCCACCTCCTCCTCCCCCATCTCCTGCTCCCCCACCTCCTCCCCATCTCCTCCTCCCCCATCTCCGCCCCCACCTCCTCCTCCCCCACCTCCTCCTCCACCATCTCCTCCTCCCCCACCTCCTGCTCCCCCATCTCCTCCCTTCCCCCCTTTCTCCCTCCTTCCCCTCCCCTGTCCCCCTTCAGGTACAGCTCCGCTGATTCATTTCCAAAGAAGCCGGAGCCCCAGGGCCCCTGAGGCCCCCTGGGGCCCGAGGGCTTTGAGAGGAGGACCTGCGTGTTGTCCGGTACCGCCTGGAAGCTCCCCGCTGCGGGGGAGCCCTGGGCTGGGCAGCGCTGGCAGGGAGGCGTCTTCAGTTGTCACCAAGGGCTGGATTGAGCATATTTCCATTTCCCTTTTCAGGATCACTATAAATGAACCCTGGTTTGAGAAAGCTGCTACATATGCAGAAGAAATCCCAATTATAGGGCGAACTAGGAAATAGCATTTTCCTGTTTCAAAAGAAAGCTTCACTTTCTTAACAAAAGTTGCTTCCAGATTCCTTTTACCACTAGGGGCTCCTCTAATGCTGTGAACATTTTACTCTAAAAGAAACGTTTCTTTCAGGTAAGGAAGGATTCTGCAGTGTAGGAAGTAAATGTGTGTGTGTATTCATGCGGAAGGATGTCCCCAGTATGTTGTGTGTGAGAAATGAAAGTGGAGAGCAATATAGACCCCATCTACATCTGTTAAATTTTTTTAAAAGGAAAAAAATTCTGATAAGCACTTGACACTGTGTTTCTATCTAGAAAATGCCTGAAAGGAGGCACACCAAGTAGTCAACAGTGCCTCTCTAGGAACCGGGTTCCAGAGGGGAGAGTAAAGGGGAGTTTCCACATTAATACCTAGAAAATTTTGTTCTGATACATTTATAATAAGCATATGCTATTTATAAAATTAAAACAGAGAAAAGCAGGAAAGTTGTAGAGAGACTGAGGAGGAGGGTAGAAGGACTAATACTGGTAAATACGGGACAACTCAATACAAAGAATTTTTGTCAAAAAATTTGTCATTTATAAGCCAACCTTGAGTGTTCAGCAGAGAAAAGGTTTTCTCTTGGATGCCTTCTGGGTTTTATAGACGTTTTATTTATTCTATAGATTCTAATAATGACTGTTAAATATGAAAAGGGTATAAAGAGTACTGACATTGGAAGACTGAGTGTTTCTAAAAGTTCCGCGCACTTCTTGCCTGGCTCACTGCGCATCCCGGCCGCGGCAGGCTTTGGGCAGAACTGCAGATCAGTCGCCCTGCGGCGCACTGGGCACCTCTGCCGGGCTCCTGCGCTGCCCAGACGAGGAAGGAGCCTGGGAAGGGGGCCGCCTGTTGGGGGCGGAGGGCAGGGGCGGAGCACCCAGTCCGGGCTCCTCACAGCGGCTCCTGGATGAGGCCGCGGGAGCGACGGAGGCCACGGCCTGCCCACTTTGCCCACAGAGTGGAGTGGTGCCCATGCCTGTTGCCGTCTAGACATGTAAGCTTTGGAAACCAATTTGAGATCCTTACAGGGAGACAACTCAATACAAAGAATTTTTGTCAAAAAATTCGTCATTTATAAGCCAACCTTGAGTGTTCAGCAGAGAAAAGATTTTCCCTTGGATGCACATTGATTCCAGAGCCTCCCAGCACTGAATTTGTGTGTATTTATTTTTTATCCATGAAGTATAATTTTATACATTTAGTCCAACTTAGAGCTATGTGACATCAGTAACTGGGGGGGGGGCGTTTCTCATGTGCAGGCAATGCAAGTAAACCCCCATGTCCTTTCGAAGCACCGTCGTATCACCAGATTGCTGGAGTGATTGGGTGAGATCCGAGTTCTGTCCCCAAGGTGCCCCCTCTCCTCCCGTGTGCCCCTATTGCCCTGCCTGCCCCGCTCTTCTTCCTCCCCGGTTTTCCGCTGTCTCCCCACCGCACCCCCGGTGATGTGCTCATCCCCAGCTCTCCCGGTTTCCTCTGACTTAGGCAGGTGGCTTCAGAGCTCTGGGGCCGCCTCCCAGGCCGAACCAACCCGTTGAGATGGTAAAAGTAGAGGGCAGGGGATAATTGTGCCTTGTTACTGCCCAGGCCAAGGGGCAAAAGCCTCGTAACCTCCTCTGCTTTTCCCTTGTGGGTGCTGGTCCCGACACCCTTGGGACTCCCACACGCCCCCAGGAGGAAGCGTGGAGATGGGCTCGGCAGGAGCATGTGCGGCGTTTTCTCCGCATTTGTGCTGGGCTCTACTCGGCACGGATGGAAAAAAATAGCGCCTGAGAACAAACGTGTTCACTCACTGAAAAATAATGAATAGATGACAGATAAACAGATAAGTACACTACATATATATTCCAAACAGTTGTGTCCCCTCCGTGTTCCAGGGCGAGCCCCCCTTAGGTCAGGTGACACAGTGAAGCTGACAGTAGCGCAGTTTGCAACTTTACCGTCAGCGACACCGGGAGCCACCGAGGAACCTCCGCAAAAACCAAACGCCTTTGGCCGCGGGGCTTGTGTAGATGTGGTTTGGACCGTCAGTTTGATGTTGGTGATACAGTTACCACTCCGTTTGGCAACCAAGCGCTTAGGAGTGATCCTCTATCACAGGTATTAAGACACTGCGGAGGGGATGTAAAGCAGAAGCCAGGACGCCGGGGCCCACAGGCCGGGCCCCGTGAGGTGAGGGGGCCCCAGCTGCTCTGCAGGCGGCTCCAGGCTTCGGATTCGCAGCAGAGCCGGCCGCAGAGCTGGGTGGCCCGCTAAGGGGAGCTTCGGAGTGGAACGGTCTAGCCCCTGAGGTCTGTTCTCTCCCCTGGTGGCCCCTGAGCTAGGCATTCTGGTTTTTCATTTTTCTTGACATCCCATTTATAGTATTAAGTATCTGTTCTTCCTCTTAACAATTACCAAAATGTTTAACCATACCTTCATTGAATAACTGAGTTATAGATAAAAAATGGTTAACAGTGTAACAAAGCCTGAATCACTTAAGATTTATTTAATCTAAGAGCAAAGAGCAAAGCTTAAATAGTTCACTCCTTTAAAACTTACAGACTTTTAACAATTTACAAAAGTGATGTCATTATGTATGTTCAAAAGTATATACAAAAGTATACATAAGTCAGAAGTGAAAGCCCCCTCCAGTTTCCCATCTCTCCATGGGATTAATCATTGTATCTTTCCAGAACTTTTCCTGTAATTCATGTATATAGTAGGACTGTACATGTGTGGTTGTTTTCCTTTTTATACATAAATTGGGTCATACTATGAGTACCATTATGCACGTAGCCTTTCTTAACACACTAGATTTTGGGCTCTTTCCTCATCAGTCTAAGTGACTCTACCTCATTTTTATGACTCTGTGCTGTAATTATTTCACATTTCCTTGACAAAGATTCTATTAGTATTCTTGAAAATTCTTACTATTACAAATAATGCCATGGTAAGGATTTATGCACACATATTCGTGCTCCTGTGTAAGTGTGCACATTTAAGTTGTACACTGTGAACATGTGAAGTGTGCCTGTTGCTTCCAGTGCCAGGAGATGTACCAGATTCTGGGCGATACGCTCGGGGATGCGTCACAGGGCCGGGAGACTGCAGTGCTCCTAAGCCATGGGCTCGTCTGCCTTTTTCTTGGCTGCCGTAATCACAGCTTAGTGTGCGCGACTGGGTTTGAGTGAAGAGTCTCCAGAATTCCGTGAGGTGACACTTCAAAGAAAAGCTACATTTGAAGATAAATGTCCTTTCAAAAAACTTTTATTTCAAAGCTGACTTTTAAAAATGTTTGTGTACCTGGTCAGGATGTCATGTTCTTTTCCAGCAGCACCTGCTGGCTGGCTCCTGAGAAGCCGCGCGGGGCCTGCCCTCCGTGCCTGCTGCCGCAGGAGCCAGCTGGCTGCCAGGACCAAAGACAGGCCTCCTTTCTCAGGAATCCACTCAGCAGTCTAGACACTAAGACAATACATAAACGGTTTTATTCCCAACTTAATATGCTGTTGTGCCAAATTGGGACCATTTTAATAATTAGCTTACTAACCAGTTTGACTGTATAGTCACAAGGTGTGGTGCATCTTAAACCCAGAGTTTTCTACCCCAAAAGGTGTAGCGTATTTTTTGGTTGAGAGCTTCATTAACTTTGTTTTAAATATGGGGAATGGAAAGTGTGCTGAGATGAGGTCTGACCTTTCGGTGTCCATTGATGACCCTGCTCTCACTTTGATCTGCCAGTGCTGGGCCTGGTCCTCCCCATCTGGGCGATAGCACTCACCTCCCTTGGCGTGGCGCTGCTCTTCGCCCTCTTCGTATGGCTCTTCGTGTGTCCGTGGATGCGGAGGAAAATAGCAGGTAAGGGTTTTCTTACTCTTGTGCCTTATAAAAATGCTCCTGATCCCTAAGACTTCAGATGCATTCCACCATCGATCTAACAGCAGGAGATAGAAACATGGATAGCTCCAAGCACACACTGGGGTGCATGCCCAGTCCTTCACTCTTGCTTCCTGCCTGCTCCCTGGCTCAAACTTTCCTTGATAACTTGTGACCCAGGTAGGCAGTAAGGTCCTAGTTGCCACGGGTAACTGCCAAGTTAACTGTGCAGTCAAGTTCTACCAGCCTGATGAAAATCATTAGTCTTCAGTAAAATGCAAATTAGTGCCACAGTGAGATACTCCTTCACACCCACAAGAGCAGCCAAAGCAAAAAAGACCAGCAGTTCCAAGCACTGATGAGGAAGTGGTTAACTGGAATTCTCATGCATTGATGGTGAAATGTAAAATGGTACAACTGCTTTAGAAGTTAGTTTAGTGGTTTCCCGTAAAGTACATTACCATATGACCCAGTAGTGCTTCTTGTAGGTATTTATCCAAGAGAAATCAAAATGTACATCCATAAAGACTTGCCCACAAATTATTTAGTCAGAATAGCCCCAAACTGCAAACAGCTCAGATGTGCCCAGATAACCAAATTGTGGAATATTCATATGATAGAAAAAATTCTTAGCAATGAAGAGAGTAAATGACCAGTAGATGCAACAACATAATGAACTTCACAGATGTGTTGAGCAAAAGCAGCCAGATACAAAAGAAGACATTGTATATGATTCCAGGGAAAATTAATACATAGCCGTAGCCATCACTGGTCACTGGAGCTGGGGGAGATGCAGCAGCCCAACTGCAGAGGGAACTTTTCAGGGACATGGGGATGGACTCTCTCTTAACTGTGGGAGTGGATACAGGCTGTACTGATTTGTCTCAGGCCTTCTACCTGCATGTTAAAAGTGTCTGCATTTTATTGCACTCAGTAATCTTTTTAAAAAAAGAAGGAAATTGCTTAGAAAGTTGCCAGAGCTGTTTTCCTGCACTAGCAATGTAATTGAATTGTAGGCCTCAAGGCCACACGTTTTTACAGGACTCTCAAAAGAAAAGTATTTACTTTTGCCCTCAGAGTGTGCCTTACAATCATGTTTTAACATAGACATATATGAACTTTAAAAAACCATATTTCAGAGAAGACCAAAACACAAATGATGAGACATACCATATTCATGAATTAGAAGACTCAGTATAGTTCAGATGTTTGTTCTCAAATGGATCTAGAGATTTAACACAATTTAAATAAAAATCCCAGCAAGATATTTCATAGATTTAGACAAGCTGCTTTTAAAATCTAAGCAGAAAGGCAAAGGAACTGGAATAACCCAAACAATTTTGAAAAAGAGCAATGTCAGAGGATTCATACTGATCAACTTTGATACTTGCTATAAAGCTACAAGACAGTGAAGAGATAGTGAAGAGACAGATACCAAGATTAATAGAACTGAATAGAGTTTAGAAATAGAACCACACAAATACAGCAAATTGAGTTTGAACAAAATACAAAGGCAGTTCAACAGAGAAAGTATAGTCTTTACAGCAAACAGTATTGGAATAATTGGACATCCAATTATTCATCCAAAAAGAGAACCTTGTCCTAAGCCTTACACCTTGTAAAAAAATTAACTCAAGATGCACTGTAGATCTAAATGTAAAATAGATTACAAGAAGACTTTTAAGGGGAAAAAAATAAGGGAAAACTTTTGTGACTTCGGGTTAAACAAAGCATTTTTAGATACAACAAAAACTTGATTCATTAAAAAGAAGTCAGTAAATTGCAATTCATCAAAATTTAGAACTATTGTTCTGTCATAAATACTATTAAGAGAATGAAAAGACAAGCTACAGACTAGGAGAAAATGTTTGCAAATGCTCTGTCCAACAAAGGGTTTCTATTAGGAATAAATGAAGAGATCTCAGAAAACAACACAATTTAAACATGGGCAAAATGTTTGAACAGACACTTCATCACTAAGGATATATGAAGGGCAAACGCATCCATGAAAAGATGCTCAACATCACTAGCCATCAGGGAAATGCCAATTAAAATTGTGAGATAACACTGCGTACCATTTGAATGGCTTTAAAAAAAACAGACAATGCTGAGTGCTGATGAGGATGAGAAGCAGCAGAAACTCATACACTGCAGTGGGAATGCAAAATAGTACAGCCACTCAGGAAAAACAATGTGGCAGGTTATGTGTTAAATATACACTTGCTCACTCCTCGGTACCCAAGAGAAATGAAATTTAAATTCACACAAAAATCTGTACCTGAATGTTTATAGTAGTTTTATTTGTGATCATCAAAAACTAGAAACAGCCTGGATTATCCACAGGCTGTATCAATGTTTGAACAAACCATGGTATAGCTGTATATTGGAATACTACTAAGCCAGGAAAAAGAATGAGCTGTTGGTACATATAACAACTTGGATGAGTCTCAGAGGCATTTGCGGAGTGGAAGAAGCCAGTTTCAACAAATTACCTGTCTTATGGTTTCATTTATGTAACATTCTGAAAAAGACAAGACTGTAGGGACAAAGACAAGATCAGCAGTTGTCAAGGGTTAGGGCTGGACAGAGGTTTACCACCAGGGGAGCCTTCAGGGGTGATGAGGCTTCTCTGTATCCTGACAGTGGTGGGATTAAATGAATCTAGACGTGTTCAAATCAGGACACACATCACACAGTTAATTCACTACATGTAATTTAAAAACCAATAATAAAAAATTCACCATAATACCTACAACTTCAAACTAAATAATCAAGCCACATTGATGACAGATGGGTAACCAGCTGCTTCTTGCTCTCTCATGTAGATGCTCCTGCTCTTTGTTGAGAATAAATATCACCTCTGTTCACACGGAGTGCTAGTCTAAGATGAGCTCCCCACCAAAAATACTGCCTGCCTGACTTAACCTCATGGGAAGGGTAAACAACCCTAAATGCCTTGATTTTTAAAATCTTTCCTATTAACTGAACCTTCTCATCAAAGGACAATAAGATCTTTGCTTTCCAGCATTAGGCTATAATGTCACAGCAGGAAACTGACATTGCTCCCCAACTGCCCCAAGAGATTGTTTTGTCAAGGCCATAGATTCTGACATTTCAATATATTTCAAAAGAACGCTTCATGTTGTTTTAAGAACAAGACTGGTGATTAACGGCAAGGGCCATACAACTAGAGTGCATTTACCACCTCTCTGACTCTGGGCTCCATCTCTCTGTGCCTCAGTTTGCTCATTAGTAAAATGCAGAAAATAATATTACCTATCTCGTCTAAGTGTTAACAGTTTTTGTTTTTAATATTACAAATCTTGACAAATACCATCCTGTCTCATCTAGATCATAAGCAACTTCAGTTCAGAGATCTTGTATGTACCTTACTTTGTTCCCTGTAATACAAACCAGAAATTTCATGTTAAAAAAATCTGTTTATCTAGATAGACATAAAAAAAATGATAGAGATAGAGATTTATAGGTGAGTGTGTCCAGCAGAGGAACTGAGAAGAATATTTCCATCTCAGCTCTGAAGGTGAGAGGTTAGAAATTTTCTCAGGAAAATATGCCAGCAGCACCACATTTCCAGTTTGATCAAAACAAATGCTGTCGCACTTTAAAGCCCTTTAAAAAAAAATCCCTTGTGTCTTTTTAAAGTAAAGGACTTTTTAATAAGTAAGTAGGCTCTCTGTTCCTTTATGAAAAATGGTTTACTTGTTTCCTAAGATTTGGTGACCTGAAGAAATCTGAGACTGATAATTTATTGAACAAAAGAAAACCAAGCAGACTGTTACAGTATCTTCTCGTATTTTCAGAAGACAGAAAGTTCAAACATTTGAAAGATTCTGAGGTTAGTTTAAGAAACAGAAGGCCAGTCTAGATGACGGTAGAATTATGGAGCGTTACGCTAGAAGAGATCCCGCTGATTGGGCCTGGCCCTTTCTCTGCTTTGTTGCTTTGGGCCTGATACCTGAGGCCAAGCCTCTATCTTTTCCTCAATAGTGAATTTTCCAGCTTGAATTTTCCAGGTACTTGACTGAACTCTCCACGTTTTTGTGTCCAGCCATCACTTTTTTTTTTCCATTTCTAGAGTAAGTACTGAAGTGTAGAAATAAATATTCATTTGTTATATTCCCTTTTCAATTGTAAGAATTCTATCTGAAAAGTTTCAGTTTTGACTGTCTTTTCTTTAGGCAAATTACAAAAAGAAGGTTCCTTATCGAGAGTCTCTGATGAAAGCCTCAGTAAAATCCAGGGCGTGGAGTCCCCGGTGTTTAAAGAGCTGCCCGGCGCCCGGGCAGAGGACGACAGCACCATTCCCCTCACGGGGCCGGCGGGGGAGGCGCCGGGCGCCCCGGAGGGCGCCCCCATGGGGAGCCGCCTGCGGGCGCCCTATGGTAAGACCCGCGTGCAGGGACTGGGATTTCCTGGTGGCGGAGTCGTTCCTTGGGGACCCCGCGAGGCCTGCGTGTGGGCGGGTAGGTTTGAATGCACCCGAGTCTAAAAAGGCCCCAGGAGAACCTTCGGCCGACAGAGCAAGCCCACCCCGTCCTGGGATTTTCTTCCAAGGGCCGCCCCCAGCCTCGTGGGCAGCACCAAGGGCTGGCACGCTGCTGCCCGCCGGGTGGGAGGGCTGCCTCACCCGTGGGCCCTGGCCTACCCAGCTCACAAGGGGGCCTTTCTGGTGGAGGACGCAGGTAGGTTGCCCTACTGCCGAGTCACAGAAACTCTCCAGAAGTCAAGGCCGTCCTGGGGTGTCTGTGGTCCCACACTTGTGGCTAATGATGGGCGGGCGCCAGCCTCTGCGCCTGGGCAATCCCCACCTCCCGCAAGGTGGGCCCCGGTGCCCATGTCCCTTAGGGATCTGCAGACCCGGGCCCCTGCCTTCCACGGCCACAGCTGGCCTTTGGGGGCATGGGGATCTACGTCACAGAGGACTGGGTTCACCCCCATGTGTGAAGTGCTTCTAAAGTAAGTTCCCTCTGTGGATTCTACCTTTATTGGCCCTAGAAACAATAGTGCTATAGGGGTTTCCAGAAGACACTTTAACATTATTTTTGAAGGGCCTCATCATTCATTTTAGCCTTTTGTTACATGTTTCTAAGCTTGCCTTTTTATTTTAACCATATCATATGTCCTGCGTAGTCAAGGTAGGGAATAAGGCGTGTGGGAAGAAATGCACATGTCCCACACTCCAGGCCTGCAGGGGTAAACACCACAGGGGGTGGGGGAACCTCCTTCCAGAAGCCTTACCCCCAAGGCCCGGAGGTGAGCGCCTTCCCTCCTGCCCAGGCAGGGCCTTCTCCATGACCCCCGGCGCCGCCAAGTCGCCCGTGTCCAACGGCACCTTCGGCCTGGACGGCGTGCCGAGGAGCGACGCGCACGTGTACCACACGGTGCACAAAGACTCGGGGCTCTACAAGGACCTGCTGCACCGCATGCGCTCCGACGGCGGCCCTGGGGAGCGGGCGGCGCCCGAGAGCGGCTACCGGCTGCTGCGCCGCAACAACAGCTACACGTGCTATACAGCGGCCATCTGCGGGCTGCCCGCGCTTGCCGCCTGCAGGGCCCCCGGGCCAGCGCCCGAGGACAGCGAGAAGCTGGTGGCCGACGCCGTGTCCTACTCCAAGAAGCGGCTTCGCTACGACAGCTACTCCAGCTACTGCAACGCGGTGGCCGAGGCCGAGATCGAGGCGGACGAGGGCGGTGTGGAAGTGAAGCTGGCCTCGGAGCTGGCGGACGCCCTCCAGGCCGGGGAGGAGTTGGTGGAGGAGGAAAAGGAGGAGAAGGACACCGCCGAGGTGCACCTACTGTTCCACTTCCTGCAGGTGCTCACCGCCTGCTTCGGGTCCTTCGCGCACGGTGGCAATGACGTGAGGTGAGTCCGTGTGCCGTGCGCCGGTGCTGGGCAAATGCAGCTGGTATGGGGCCTACACCCCCCAGTGCTGAAGGGCAACATGAGGTGGGCCAGCGGGCGGGAGCATCTGCCGAGTGCCATGCTGGACGGGCCGCCGGGGTAAGGCCCACGGAGGAGAGGCGCAGGGGCCGGGAGCCAGCCTGTGAGCCGAACGGCAGGTGCAAAGGCCTGAGGCAGGAGCACGCCTGGCCCGCCCTGGGAAGAGCAGGGAGGCCACAGAGAGGGTGTGGCCCACACGGTCAGCAGGCCATGGACCAGACTGTAGGGGTAGGTGGACTCTGCTACTGGCTGGGTGGCGTTCCTCAGGGCACCTTACCCGAATCCTCAGGGTACCAGTCGGTAGAATGAGGTAGAACTAGTGCCGCCCTCACGGGCCTCCGTGAGGATCGCGATGCCCTATAGAGCCTGCACAGGACGGGGTTCTCATCGGTTTCTGTGCATTTTCACCATCGCTGCTGTGTGGTCATCATGCAGCACTCGTGTGTCCAGATAGGGAGAACACACTGTTGCAGCACTTTTTACAGCCTGGTTATGTGGCCCCATTTTACAGCCGTGGGTTCCCACACACTCCACCATGCACATCTGTGTTTCCGTTCTTTTTAAAAGAAGTCTTCCCGCCAGACAAGAGGCTGAGCATCTGCCGCTCTGCCTCTCACATGCCCCAGGTGTTGCCATGCTGTATGAGGCTCCGTGTTCTACCTTGTCTTAATTTTTTGATTACCCCCTCCCACCCCGCACCAGCCCATTTCTTCCTCCTCCTTATCAAGAATTCTTTATTGAAGGCCTGGTACTGGCAGTGTTATGTGCTGGTTTCTTATGCTTCAGGAGTTTAAATTCCAGTTAGGGAGACAAGAAGAACACACCCAGGGAAAGTAACAAGCCGTCCCGAACCGGGATTTCAGGGCCAAAGGAAGCATCTAGGGAGAGACCGCTGCGGGGGCAGAGTTCAGAGCAGTTGCTTCCAGACTGGGGCTGCTTTTGAGGCTCCTGAGGGGAAACGGTCAGGTTAAACCCAGGTTCTAGTGCGGCAGTGAGGGGACTTCATTCATTCAACAAAAGGTTATTAAGTGCCAGGCCTCAGTGCCGAACCATTTGTAACTCACTAATCCTTCTCAAAACTGCCCATGGAGCTCCTAAGGGATGTCCTCCAAAGACAGGGAGTCTGACGCTCAGAAATGTGACACTTCTTGCCCAGGGTCACACAGCTAGAGAGAAGCAGACGTGAGAGCCAGTTCTTTGTTACTCTCAGCCAACTCTGTCTACACTCTGTCTACACAGAGTAGTGAGCTGGGCTGGGAGGAGGCAACTGGAGCTACAGAAGCTGTTAAAAGCCTGTGTGTGATTCTGTATGAAAGGAGCATGGAAGTTGTCACTCCATCCTAACAGCAAGTAAAAAACAGAACAAAATCAATAGCCCTTCTTGGATCTAAGGGGGGACACGAGACAAACGAGCACCCCAAAACTGGAGGACACAAGGCTAGCAGATACAGGGAGTCATGGGGGGAGACGCCGTGGAGACCACCTGGGGACCAGTGACGGCAGGCAGAGCTGACCCGGGACGAGGAATCTCAAAGGCCCAGTGTGGCAAACCTGAGAAAGACGCCAGGGGGCCTCCATTTTGGTGGGAGGGGTGGCAGGGTGGGGGACACAGTATTGTGAGTTTTACCTCTAGGAGCTCAAGCAGGTCCTCACAGTGAATATCAGAGAAGAAACATCTGCTTCCATGGGGCCGGAGGGAGGTGGCCGTTCTGACAGGCCAGAGCGCTCGGTTCCCAGGCCTGCCCACAGGGGAGGGAGGTGGCCAAGGCCTCACCTGCTGGGCTGCTGTCACAGCTGGGGAGAAGGGAAATGCCAACTCCAGTCCGCAGGAGCCATCCTGTCCTTCATAAAGGGGGAGAAATAAACTGAGGAGCACTTGTGCAGGTCGCAGCCCGGAGGCACAGACTCATGTAAGACTGTAGAACGTTCCACTCCCCCCACACCTGATTCCCAAAGGCCTGTTTATAGCAGTTCCCTATACCCAGTACATCATGTCTGGCGATCAGGAAGAAATTACAAGGCATACCAAAAGGCTGGTTCAAGAGTCAAAGATGGATTAACTTTAATCCAACATATCAATAGGCTAAAAAAGAAAAATCACATAATCATAGCAATAGGTAGAGAAAAAGCATTTAACAAAATCCACCTGTTCATGATAAAAACTCTCAGGAAACTAGGAATAGAGGGAAACCTCCTCAACTTGATGAAGAATATCTATAAAAACACTACAGCTAACACTGTACCTAATAGTGAGAAACTCAAACCTTTCCCACTAAGATCAGAAACAAGGCAGGCATGTGTCCCACCACTGCTTTTCAACGCTGTGCTGGAAGTCCCAGCTGATGCAAGAAGACAAGGAAATGAAAGGTATACAGATGGGAGAGGATTGAAATTGGCTTTGCAGATGGCATGATCATTTATGGAGAAAATCAGAAAGAATCAACCAAAAAAACTCCTGGAACTAACTAGCAATTATAGCAAGGTGGCAGGATACAAGGTTAATATACCAAAGTCAATCACTTTCCCCTCATACCAACAATGAACAAATGGAATTTGAAGTTAAAAACATAGTACTGTTTACATTAGCACTCCCAAGAATGAATACTTAGGTATAAATTTCACAAAATATGTACAAGTCGGGTGGTTTCAGTCCTCCAACTTTGTCCTTTTCTTTCTGTGTGGAAAATGAAATCCAAGAACTAAATAGATTCACCAGGTTCAAGGATAGGAAGACTCGATATTGTCAAGATGTCAGTTCTTTCCATCCTCATCTATAGATTCAATGCAGTCTCAATAGAGATCCCAGCAAATTATTTTGTGGATATTGACAAATTGATTATACAGTTTATATGGAGAGGTAAAAACCCAGAATAGCCAACTCAATATGGAAAGAAAAGAACAGATTTGGAGGACTGAAACTACCTGACTTCAAGACTTATTATAAACTTACAGTAACCAAAACAGTGTGGTGTTGGTGAAAGAATAGACAAAAATATCATTGAAACAGAGTAAAGAACCCAGAAATAGGCCTAAATATAGCCAACTGATATTTGACTAAAAACAAAGGCAATACAAAGGAGCAAAGAGAGCCTTTTCAACAACCGATGCTGGAACTACTGAGTCTTCACCTTTGCAAAAAAATCTGGACACAGACTTTACACCCTTCACAAAAAATTAGCTCAAAATGGAAAACTTCTGCATCCGTGGATGTTTTGTTGCCCTTGTCTAGCTTGGATTAATACTTAGTCTATAGGCACACACCTGATCATTTACATTTGCCCTCTTACAGCACTAAACTATGTTTTCTACCTTTATCTTGCATCTACCTACCACTTCAGCATTTTATTAAAAAAAATAATAATAATAATAATAAGGGAGAAATGTGGGATTCACATATAAATCAAGTATAAAAATCAAACGAATAATCATAATCGACCTGATTGTTTATAGTTCATGATGCATGATCAAAACCGAAAGTTTCTGTGATGACTGCCCTTGCACTGTTCACCATGTAAGAACTTATTCACTATGTAAGAACTTGTTCACCATGTAAAAACTTGTTCGTTATGCTTCAGAAGATTGGAGACTGTTGAGAATTAGGCATGGGGTTGATTAATGATTGTGCATTGAGTCCCCTATACAGAATTTTATTGTTGTTGACAACCATATGATCAATAAATATGAGAGATGCCCTCTCAAAAAAAAATAGATCAGTACTTCCACCAATAATGTGTGCAAGTTTTTGATCTATCATAATGCTAAAAAAATTAGCTTAAAATGAATCACAAACCTACAAGCAAAACTATAAAACTCCTAGCAGTCAACACAGGAGAAAACCTAGATGACCTTTTAGATACAACACCAAGGGCATAGTCCATGAAAACTTAATGGATTTCACTAAATAAGATAAGCTGCACTTCACTAAAATGAGAAACTTCTGCACAGCAAAAGACAATGTCAAGAGAATGAGAAAACAAACCACAAACTGAGAGAAACTTCAAGAAACACATCTGATAAAGGGCTAGTATACAATGACCTCTTAAAACCCAAGAATAAGATAACAAACAACCCAATAAAAAATGGACCAGGTATCTTACTAGACACCTCACAAAAGAAGATACACATATGGCAGATAAGCACAAGAAAAGTTGCTCTATATCATGTCATCAGGGAGATGCAAATTAAAACATGATAGCACCTCACAACTGTTAGAACGGCCAAGTGTAGAACACTGACAGCAGCCAATGCTCACAAGAATGGGGCACAGCAGCAGGAGCTTCCTCAGTGCCGGTGGGAATGCAGCAGGGCACAGCCGCTGTGGAAGACAGTTTGGTGGTTTCGCATGTACTCTTAGCACGTGATCCAGCCAAGTCATGCTCCTTGGTATTTACCAAATGAGTTGAAAACCTGTGTCCACACAAAAACCTGTGCACAGATGTTTATAGCAGCTTTTATTCATAAGTGACAAAACTTGGAAACAGCCAAGATGTCCTTCAGCTGTGTGGAAGTTTCTAATTTTAGTGAAGTGCATCTTGGTTGTTTAGTAGATTAATTGGTAAATAAACTGTGGTACATCCAGACAATGGAATATTAATTAGAACTTAAAGAAACGAGCTATCAAACCATGAAAATGCACATCACCAAGTGAAAGAAGTCGATGTGTAAAGGCTACACGCTGTGTAAGCCCAGCCAGGTGACATTTGGAAGAGGCACAACTAGAGACAGTGAAAAGAGCAGGTGTTGGAGTGGGGAGAAAGCTGAAGGCACCCATAGACTGTAGACCACGAGGAGTGAGCCCAAAGCACACCGTGGATGTTGGGCGATTCTGATGCATCGGTGCAGGTTCCTCAGTTGTAACAAACGTCCTGCTGGTGGGGATGTTGATAACTGGGGAGGCTGTGCATGCATGGGGCCCAGGGGCTTAGGGGAAATCTCTGTACCTTCCTCTCAGTTTTGCTGTGGACCTTAAATTCTTCTAAAGAAATAAGATCTTAGTTTAAGAAAAATTTATAAAAAGCCATGGCATACTCCCCCAAACCAGTGTGTGGCTGCCAAGGGCTGGAGTGACAACAGCACGTCTAGCGGACAAGGCCTGGGTGCCTGAGTCCTGAGCCCACGACCCCATCCTGCCTCCTGCTGATGATGGGACTTTGCGTCTGGTTTCCTTATCGGGAAGCAGGAGTGACAACACATAGTTGGCGGGGTGGGTGTGAACTAATGATGCACAGTGATATCTGCAGTCCCATAGTGTGGGGCCTGACCTGGCTGCCCCAGACTGGTAGCTAATATTAGTAATAATGCTGGCAATGAAAAATGGAACAAAATAGAGAAAAAAAGGAAGAGGAAAAAGAACTTGGTTTTTGCGTCCACTTGTGATTTTCCCCCCGCCCGCACTTCTAAAACTAACACATCACATACCCATTAAGATGGCTATTATAAAAAAGAAAAAAGAAAATAACAGGTGTTGGCGAGGATGTGGAGAAATTGAAAGTCTTGTGCATTGTTGGTGGGAAAGTAAAATAGTGGAACTGCTATAGGAAATAGTCCAGAGGCTCCTCAAAAAATTCAAAATAGGCTACCATATGATCCAGACAACCCACTTCTGAGTGTGTACCCAAAAGAATTGAAGGCAAAGGTCTCAAAGAAGTATCTGTACTCCTGTGTCCACTGCAGCATTATTCACACTAGCCGAGAGGTGGGAGCAACCCAAGGGTGCGTTGATGGATTAGTGGATAAGGAAAATGTGGTCTACATGAACAATGGAATATTACTCAGCCTTAAAAGGGGAAGAAATTCTGACACCTGCTACAACATGGATGAATCTGGAGGACAGTATGCGAAGTGAATACTGTATTTCACTGATATGAGGTCCCTAGAGCCATCAGATTCATAGAGACTGACAATAGAAGGGGTGGTTCTCAGGGGCAGGGGGAGGAGACAAAGGGGGTCACTGTTTAACAGGTAAAGAGTTTCAGATTTACAAGATACAAAAGTTCTGGAGATGTTTCCCAACAGTGTAGAATATGCTCAACACTAGTGAACTGGACATTTAAAAATGGGCAAGATGGTAAATTTTATATCATTCTTTCCACCACAATACAAAAAATTCATGAATCATGTTGGTCACCCCTAGATTATGTAGGTGAGCCACAAATACAGGGCAGCCCTTCCTCAAGACTGAGAAGTCACTGTATGTTTATATGTATGTACAGTGTTTATAAAATTAATGTCTTTTTTCCTCTCAGTAATGCCATTGGCCCCCTGGTAGCTCTGTGGCTGATTTATAAGCAGGGTGCTGTCCTGCAAGAGGAAGGGACTCCCATCTGGCTGCTGCTCTATGGAGGAGTGGGAATCTGCACCGGCCTCTGGATCTGGGGGCGGAGAGTGATCCAGACCATGGGGAAAGACCTCACTCCGATCACACCATCGAGGTATGCCGGAGCGCGCCCAGGCCAGGTCTGTGAGCCTCCCCACCGCAGCCACCCAGAGTGGCCCCTGGGCAGTGGGGTCCCAGCGAGGAGAGGGGCAGGGTGAGATGCACTCTCCTTGGCTTGCCACCCATCCTTACCCTCCCGCCTGTGTCCTCAGCCACATCCACAGTGGCTCTGAGATGAGGAGAGAAAATGAGAGACTAGGAGGCTAGAAGGAAGGAGAAGCTGACCCGCCCTCCTGCCCAAGGCCGTGCCCCCTGGTGGTCTGACCCAGCAAGCAAGTGGGAGGCTGGGGGAAACCTGCCCAGGCCCCAGGGCTGCGATTCCTAGCAGTGTCTGCCTCACCAGCTCCACCTGCTGGTTGGAAGCAGCTCTTCCTGGCTGGCTTCCAGGGCTGCCTGGTACATCCTCCCAGCAGCACATCTGGATTGTAGGTGCCCCTAGGTGGCATCTGCAGCCCTGCTCCGTTTTCTGTGTGGTCCTTCTATTGTGCATCCTTTAGATATATTTGGGTTAAGTAACAACTTAGAAGAGAATTTTCAGAATACAGCCAAAATTTGGGACTACCAATTGTAAGAAATCTTTCCCCTTGAAATTCATTTTAATGACAGATTTCTATAAATGACTTAAGAAAAATTAGTAATCCTCAGAAAAATTTCCTTTTTTAAGTACAATATTTTAAAAACAAGAGTATGGCTTCGTGCCACTTCAGAACTGATGAATGTAACATTTTCTGCACAGCAGTAATTGCTGACCCAGTTACCACAGTGGGTGGTTTGGAAAACATCAGAAAAACAAGGCCATTTAGGACCATCAACAGGATAATGCAAAGTCTTAGTGTGAATCGCTGCTATTATGCAGCAGTTTCTTGTTCTATTACTGTCATCTGGCCAGTAGCAGTCCACAGTGGGCCCAGAGTGTTCTGGGGAGACTTTACGCCCCTGGGGGTCAGCGGGTCGGAACAAAGAGCGCCTGTGATGAATGTCCTGTGCCCCCGCCCCCGCAGCGGCTTCACCATTGAGCTGGCCTCCGCGTTCACGGTGGTGATTGCCTCCAACATCGGACTTCCGGTCAGCACCACTCACTGCAAGGTAGGCCCCCGCGGCAGGCTGGGATGGGCCCCGGCACCACGCGTATGGAGAAAAGCTGGTAGCGCTTTGTCTGTGGGTGGTGGTGAGAAGTCTCCTCCCCGGGTTTGAGGGGTCTGCCAGAGCCTGGTTGGCTGTGGGCGTGTGCTTTTCTCAGACTGTCCTCCACCTTTTCTGCTCGGCTGTGTGCCACCTTCTGCCGGCCACAGTGCTTTTGCAGTGCACGCGTGCATGAGCTTTCCTGCCTTCTGTGTGTTCCTCATGCGGTCCATTTGCCCTGTTTCTCTCTTATTGTTTCCACAGTGATGTTGCTCTGAAGTCCGTCATGTGTGCACTAACCATGCTCATAGGTTCAGGTGCTCCCCCCACCCCCCCGCCCAACTCAGTGCCAAACCATTGCAGGCACTGGGAGTTGAGAGTGGACCTAGACATAAACAGAGGCCATGCCAGTGGAAGTGTAAGGCAGCCGCTTCAGTTCTTTCTCCCCCTGCAACGAACAGAGTGACTGGTGGCTTAGAGTAGACTCCAGATGAGGGGAAAGTCCTCGTCTCAGCCTCTGCCGGGTGCTCTAGAACTCAGGGCTAGGGGTGGAATGTGGGAGCTGGAAGCCGCCTTAAAGCTGGATGAAGGGGACTTGAGTCTCGGGAGTTATCCACGTCAGCCAGGGTGGAGCTGAGACTGGAACCCAGGTCTGACAACTCAGGTCCACCCGGTGTCTGGACAGAATTCCACGTCCTCCTCAGTGGGCCTCCTATGTACGGGAGCAGTCACGAACTTCAGCCAAGCAAATGCTTGGCGCCTCCAGGTTTTCCTAGGTTCATTTGTTCGTATCATTCAGGAAATACTCATTTGTACCTGTGGGGTGGGAGGTACTGGTCTAGGCACTGGGGGTCCCGTGGCCACTGTGACAGAGATGGCCACTTACATTTACACACAATGTACACGTGCCAGCCAGTGTGGTTACAGACAAATACCACTGCTTGTGAATGACTTAGTGCCTCAAATATTAAGGCCAGGCAGAGTTGGGGGGAGGGTGTTTGAAGTGGACCAGCTGACCACGCTATGGCGGGGAGAATAGGTCTCATTAGAAAGAGGCTTTCAATTTTATTTTGCTGCAGTGTTGTACAGAAAACCCTCAGTTCCTGCAGATTTTCACCACACAAATTGCTTCCACTTGCTCAGTACACACAGAGGGCCAGGCCCAGCGCTTGGTGCTCTGCACACGCACAGTGGCCGTTAACCCCGTGGGAGCTCCGAACCGGCGCTCTCCTCCCCGGCACGGAGGAGAAAGCAGCTCCCAGAGGCAGGCGGTGCTCTAGCCCCGCACGTCGGCGCGTACAGACCCAGGGTTCGGACCTTCCGCTCGGGGCGGGTGCCCTCTGCTGGGCACTGTGTTAAGTCACTGGGGCTATGAATTCATTTAATCCTCCCAAGAGCCCGTTGAGGTGCGTGCCATCCTTACCCCCGTTTCACCAGTGAGGAACCCGAAGCAGAGGACGGATGAGTGACTGGCCCGAGACAGCACTCCCTGGGAGCCACACCAGAGCAGAGAGGGCAGGCAGGGGGTGGTCCTTCGTTGTCCTTGTTCTAATCTAAGTTACTAAAAATAACAAGACGACCACATGCTCATTGAAATATTTCCAACAATATAAAACCATAAGCAATGAAAAATGCCCATCTTCCCTACTACTCCACGGCAGCCTCATTTCATAGGGGAAATATATTCTTTCCCCAGGAGATCGGCTTTGAACGCTTCTGTAGGCATAACTTGGGGCTACTTTTAAGTAAATGTTACCTTATCTGTTTAATAATTAACCCTGCACATAAGCAAGCCTAGTGAGGGCAAATTCTTTCACACACAAGTTGAAAGATTTCTTGAAAAGCAGCACAAGTTTGATTTTTCTGGATTGTTTTCATTACTTACCTAACTAGCAGTCTAAGCTATACTAATGTAAAAGTGTCAACTGAAAATACTGATTTTGCTAATAGCACTATTAGCAAAATATTTATAATACAACTTATAGAAATAGATGAAAAATATAAAATGCCCGTAAAAACTACACATTTATTTTTTAAAAAGTCATTTCCTTAATGTTTATACTTTAATAAGGAGGTGTACTAAGGGACTTAAACATCTAGCTTGTGCAGGACCTTAGTGAATAAGTGTGAATGCTATCATTTTCCTAAAATATCTATACAACGCCCGTGGTAGATTTTGTTTCCTTAGAACTGATGGGTTAGGATAGCTCATTGGCACTTAAAACAGGTCTCCTTAACATGGAACCACAGTCGATGTCATCTGTCAAACAGACAAGACAGAACTCAACGTGGGTTCTGGTGGGCAGCCCGAGGGTCGCTGGTCACTGCAGGAGCCAGGAGGCAAAGCCCTGGCCCTGCAGAATCCGTGGTGCCCAGGAGACCTGCACCTGACTGACTGCAGTGCTGAGAAGCATTCACAGTTGCCTGCACCCATTACAACTTAATTCTTCTGTCCACACAGTTCTTCTGCATGTGACAGGCCTCAAGGGGCAAATATGGGATGAAATATGAGAGATGTGGGCTCGTGTTCAGAGTGAAGAAGCCCTGTGTGAGCAAGGCCATGAATCTGAAAACATGCAAAGGGTGATGCTGTCCACACAGAGTAACTGAATCCCATCGTGTTCTCAGGAGCTGTTTTTGATTTTTCAGCTCTACTTCCTCTCCTGTCTATTAGGTTTCATGCTTAGAGCTAACTCCATTACCCGGTGGGCAAAAGTTGGGAACTTGGCAGGAAAAAAGAGGGAAACCATTTTTGAAAATAAGCTTTTCCATTTACCTGGGTAGATTTCAGCTATGTCTACTTAGCAGGACACAGGAATAAATAAGTGCAGTTTCAATTTTATTGTACTCTATTTAAAACATTTATAAAACCCCATTATACTATGTGATATATTAGCTGAATGTATAATTTGGAAAACAATTAGAAAAATCACTGTCATGTTTCATTCGAGAAGACAGGTATGAAACAGTCTCCTTTGATGATACATTCTGCTTTCTGTGTTTGTGTTACACATTTTTGGATTTTATATCAGAGGGCTCAGTGCATTAGATACTCTCCTGAGATGATAACTCTGGTTAAAGCTGAAAGCCTTAATTAAAGAAACAGAAATGAGTCTTGAAAATAAAAGTATCTGCAGATGTAGGCTTTGGTAACTTAATTGTTCTTCCCTGTGCGAGCCTGGGGCAGCTTTGGCCTTTAGCCCGAACGTACGACGGACAGTGGCCCCATGACTGAACACAGACGCCCATTTGTGAGCTCCTTGATGGTAACTCAGAGTGGCGTTGCCAAAACATTCTCATTCCATGTTGGGGTGCTTTGGGGTTATTCTTTTCTGTGAATTACCCACCTTGTTCACCTCGGTAGATGACATAAATGATTACTCAACCAGCCTTTGGATTTGGAACAGTTTATAGGAAATACTGCTGATTTAAAATTTTAAGATTACAATTTCTAATTAAACTTTCTAATTCTTGCCCCCTGGTTCCCCTACTTCCCAATACTTTATTGCTGTTGGTGCCTGAAGGTGGCCTGAAGCTCGAAATACAACCTATTAAGAGGGGAGTCAGAGCACAGCAGAGAATACTATTTTATATCAGCAAAAGGCAGGGTCTGCAGAGAGGACATAGTACTCTGAGTCCGTTGATCCAAATAACAAGTACAAACCTAAGGCAAAGGCTGTTAGAACTCGGAAGTTAATATATCTTAAGTCTGACAAATGAAGAAGACAGAAGTACTTAGGAATATAAAGGAACAATAGATTTTTATATATATAATGAATAATACATAGTAGAATTTTACCCTACAGATCATATGTCTTCTTATCAAAATATGAAGCATTTATAAAAATTAATCATACATTCAGAAGACTGTGATAAAAACACTGTAAAACTTATAAATTAACAGGAATTGTGCTGAATGCAAACTCTAATCACCATGAAATTAAACTAGAAATATATGTTGAAAAAAGGGATTATTCCATTAGATATTTTTATAGGCTATTTTTAAGAAATAGTTGAATCAAGAAGTTTGAAAATTATGATTGCTTTCCTGGGGGAAAAAAAACAAATGTGTGTGTGTGTGTGTGTATGTGGTGTGTGTGTGTGTACATAATTGTAAAAAACAGTAGATAGGCCAAAGCTAGAACCACTATATACAAGCATATAGTTCAAGGAAGAGAAAATTTCACTACTACTTGATGATGGAGAGCTGGTAGAAAAACAAATATTAGACCCGTTACTCAAAATACATGAACATAGATCTGATGGCTTACATAATACTTATAAAGGATTTAAAAATTTAGAATTTTCTTTCAGCATATTTAAAATAAAATAGAATTAAATATTCATCAAATACAGAAGCTAAGGATACATCATAGAAGGAAAGTATAGTCTATTGCATGAAATCATAAACTTGAAGGTGAAACAAAGCAAAATACTGGATTGAGAAAATATTTGCACTGAGTATCACAAAGTTAATAGAAGAGTAGAGACCACACATAAATAAGGGGACACATTTAGATTCCAATATGTAAATGGGCAGAATACCTGGAGAGGCAATTTTTATATGTAAAGAGGAGAGGGAGTAAAATTGGATGGAGTTGCAGCCTCAGTAGTAAAGATGCAGATTAAGCAACAATAGTATGTTTTTTTATTGGTTAGCAAAAGAGAATTTACAGGATTATAGTGGTGTATTGATTACGGATGACCTTGTGCTTTCACAAGTTTTAAAAACTACTTTACACTGTGCATTAAGATTCTAAAACACATTCAGAGGGAAAAAACTCTTCCTCAGAGCAGCATTCCATCTAATACATGGGAAGGGGGGTAGTAAATCACCACTTTGCAGCCATTCTAATAAACATTGGATCACTAAATCTTTAGCAGAAAGGGAAGCAGGATATTTTAATGGCATTAAAATGTTTCTTTATAGATTGTGGCAAAATGTTAAAAATCGGTGGATTGGGATAAAGGGTATGTGGGAGTTCTTGCAACTTTTCTCTAAGTTTCAAATTATTAAAGGGTATTTTTTAAATGCCTCCTTTAATAATCTGTTTCAGAGGATTTTTTTAAAGCTCAAATGTAGGCCATATGAATGAATATATTAATCATGAACAATTTCTAGTTGAGAAAAATTGGAAATGGTGAATTAAGGTATATGTACCTAAGGGGTGTACCATTTTACATGATGATAATGGCTGTGAGCACTGTGGAAAGATGCTTATAACATATTATTGATTTTAAATTGTTAAAAGAAATTTTAAATTATTTTTGAAGAAAGGAAATGCCGTATACAAGTAAAGGCATATTTATAAAAAAAATACTAGAAAGGAGGGAGGAGCCAAGATGGCAGCGTGAGTAGGGCAGCAGAAATCTCCTCCCAAAACCATACATACTTTTGAAAATACAACAAATACAACTATTCCTAAAAGAGAGACCAGAAGATACAGCACAACAGCCAGGCTACATCTACACCTGCGAGAACCCAGTGTCTCATGAAGGGGGTAAGATGCAAGCCACGGCCTAGTGTGACGCAAGTGCTCCCTGCACCCCAGCTCCCGGGCAGGAGGAGAGGAGTCGGAGCGGAGAGGGAGAGGGAGCCCAGGACTGCTGAATACCCAGCCCTAGCCATCCGCACTGGGAGTGGAGATGTAGTGCTTGGTGTGCTGGATACTAGGGAAACAGAACAGTAAAACTTGTGAGCGAGTCCCCGCAGCCAATGCCCCTGGGACAAAAGAAAAACGAGTGCTTTTTAAAAGTCTTAAAGGGACAGGGGTCTCACGGCTGGACGGAAGCGTCCCAGCACACTCAGCCCAGCAGCTGGGAAGCCCGGGGAACTCCAGGTGCCCTAACCCCCTGGGCGGCAGCAGAGCTCTAAGACCCCTCACGGCAATAAACAGCCTCCCGCCCGGTCCCCCACATGCGGAGCAGCAGCCTGAGACTGGCCATGCCCACAGCAGCCGCACAGAGCTGCCTCCGCAGCCGCCAGGGCCAGACTCAGAGGCACTGTCAGTGCGCGGCTGTCCAGCACAAGCTGCTAGGGGTCGCCATTCTCACAGGAAGGAAAGGTGGCAGGCAAGCAAGAAGGGAATTTGTTCTCCCACCTGACACATGCACCAATTGCCCATGACTACCTCTATCACCACAAAAAGACTATTTTTGTTACAGACAAGAATATCCCAGACATTCCCTCAGAGGGAACCTGAGGAGATAGATTTAACCAATCTGCCTGAAAAAGAATTCAAAATAAAGGTCATAACCATTCTGATGAAGTTGCAGAGAAAAATGCAAGAGCTAAAGGATAAAGTTGGGAGGGAGAATACAGAAATAAAACAATCTCTGGAAGGACTTAAAAGCAGAATGGACGAGATGCAAGAGGCTGTTAATGGAATAGAAATCAGAGAACAGGAATGCAGAGAAGCAGATGCAGAGAGATAAAAGGATCTCTGGGAATGAAAGAATATTAAGAGAACTGTGTGACCAATCCAAACGGAACAATATCCACATTATAGGGGTACCAGAAGAAGAGAGAGAAAAAGGGTTAGAAAGTGTTTTTGAAGAAATAATTGCTGAAAACTTCCCCAACCTGGGGTAGGAAATAGTAGCTCAGACCATGAAAGCACACAGAACTCCCAACAGAAGGGACCCAAGGAGGACAATATCAAGACACATAATAATTAAAATGGCAAGTATCAAGGACAAGGACAGAGTATTAAAGGCAGCCAGAGAGAGAAAAAAGGTCAGCTACAAAGGAAAACCCATCAGACTGTCATCAGACTTCTCAACAGAACCCTTACAGGCCAGAAAAGAATGGCATGATATATTTAATGCAATGAAACAGAAAAGCCCTGAACCAAGAATACTGTATCCAGCACTATTATCATTTAAATATGAAGGAGGGATTAAACAATTCCCAGACAAGCAAAAGTTGAGGGAATTTGCCTCCCACAAACCACCTCTACAGGATATTTTAAAGGGACTGCTCTAGATGGAAGCACTCCTAAGGCTAAATAGATGTCACCAGAGAAAATAAAACCACAGCAAAGAAAGCAGACCAACCAAATACTAACTAAAGGCAAAAAATAAAACCAACTACCCACAAAAGCAGTCACAATAAACACAAAAGAGCACAAAATAAAACACCTAACATATACAGAATGGAGGAGGAATAAGAAGGGAGAGAAATAAATCATCATCAGACTGTGTTTATAATAGCTCAATAAGCAAGTTAAGTTAGACAGTAAGATAGTAAAGAAGCTAACCTTGACCCTTTGGTAACCACAAATCTAAAGCCTGCAATGGCAATAAGTATATATCTTTCAATAATCACCATAAATGTAAATGGACTGAATGCACCAATCAAAAGACACAGAGTAATAGAATGGATAAAAAAGCAAGACCCATCTATATGCTGCTTACAAGAGACTCATCTCAAACCCAAAGACATGAACAGACTAAAAGTCAAGGGATGGAAAAAGATATTTCATGCAAACAACGGAGAAAAAAGCAGGTGTTGCAGTACTTGTATTGGACAAAATAGACTTCAAAACAAAGAAAGTAACAAGAGATGAAGAAGGACATTACATAAAGGGCTCAGTCCAGCAAGAGGATATAACCATTATAAACATACATGCACCCAACACAGGAGCACCAACATATGTGAAACAAATACAAACAGAATTAAAGGAGGAAATAGAATGCAATGCATTCATTTTAGGAGACTTCAACACACCATTCACTCCAAAGGACAGATCCACCAGACAGAAAATAAGTAAGGACACAGAGGCACTGAACAACACACTGGAACAGATGGACCTAATAGACATCTATAGAACTCTACACCCAAAAGCAACAGGATACACATTCTTCTCAAGTGCACATGGAACATTCTCCAGAACAGACCACATATTAGGCCACAAAAAGAGCCTCAGTAAATTAAAGAAGATTGAAATTCTACCAACCAACTTCTCAGACCACAAACATAAAAAACTAGAAATAAATTGTACAAAGAAAGCAAAAAGGCTCACAAACACATGGAGGCTTAACAACATGCTCCTAAATAATCAATGAATCAATGACCAAATTAAAATGGAGATCAAGCAATATATGGGAACAGATGACAACAACAACACAAAGCCCCAACTTCTGTGAGATGCAGCAAAAGCAGTGTTAAGAAGAAAGTATATAGCAATCCAGGCATATATAAAGAAGGAAGAACAATCCCAAATGAATAGTCTAACATCACAAGTATCAAAATTGGAAAAAGAACAAATGAGGCCTAAGGTCAGCAGAAGGAGGGACATAATAAAGATCAGAGAAGAAATAAATAAAATGGAGAAGAATAAAACAATAGAAAAAAATCAATGAAACCAAGAGCTGGCTCTTTGAGAAAATAAACAAAATAGATAAGCCTCTAGCCAGACTTATTAAGAGAAAAAGAGAATCAACACACAGCAACAGAATCAGAAACAAGAAAGGAAAAATCAGGATGGACCCCACAGAAATACAAAAAATTATTAGATAATACTATGAAAATCTATATGCTAACAAGCTGGAAAACCTAGAAGAAATGGACAACTTCCTAGAAAAATAGAACCTTCCAAAACTGACCAAGGAAGAAACAGATAATCTAAACAGACCAATTACCAGCAACGAAATTGAAGCGGTAATCAAAGAACTACCCAAGAGCAAAACCCCCAGGCCAGATGGATTTACCTCAGAATTTTATCAGACCTACGGAGAAGACATAATACCCATTCTCCTTAAAGTTTTCCAAAGAATAGAAGAGGAGGGAATACTCCCAAACTCATTCTATGAAGCCAACATCACCCTAATACCAAAACCAGGCAAAGACCCCACAAAAAAAGGAAATTACAGACCAATATCCCTGATGAACATAGATGAAAAAATACATCAAGATGATTATACACCATGACCAAGTAGGATTCATCTCAGGGATGCAAGAATGGTACAACATTCGGATATCCATCAACATCATCCACCACATCAACAAAAGGAAGGACAAAAATCACATGATCATCTCTATAGACACTGAAAAAGCATTTGACAAAATTCAACATCCATTCATGATAAAAACTCTCAACAAAATGGGTACAGAGGGCAAGAACCTCAACATAATAAAGGTCATATATGATAAACTGACAGCCAACATCACACTGAACAGCGAGAAGCTGAAAGCTTTTCCTCTAAGATTGGGAACAAGACAGGGATGCCCACTCTCCCCACTGTTATTCAACATAGTACTGGAGGTCCTAGCCACAGCAATCAGACAAAACAAAGAAATACAAGGCATCTAGATTGGTAAAGAAGAAGTGAAACTGTCACTATTTGCAGATGACATGGTATTGTACATAAAAAACATAAAGACTCTACTCCAAAACTACTATAACTAATATCAGAATTCAGCAAAGTTGCAGGATACAAAATTAATACACAGAAATCTGTGGCTTTCCTGTACACTAACAATGAAATAATAAAAAGAGAAATCAGGTAAACAATTCCATTCACAACTTCATCAAAAAGAATAAAACACCTAGGAATAAACCTAACAAAGGAAGTGAAAGACCTATACCCTGAAAACTACAAGACACTCTTAAGAGAAATTAGAGGACACTAACAAATGGAAACTCATCCCATGCTCTTGGCTGGGAAGAATTAATATCATCAAAATGGCCATCCTGCCCAAAGCAATATACAGATTCAATGCAATCCCTATCAAAATACCAACAGCATTCTTCAACAAACTGGAACAAGAAGTTCAAAAATTCATATGGAACCACCAAAGACCCCGAATAGCCAAAGTAATCCTGAGAAGGAAGAATAAAGTGGCGGGGATCTCGCTCCCCAACTTCAAGCTCTACTACAAAGCCACAGTAATCAAGACAATTTGGTTCTGGCACAAGAACAGAGCCACAGACCAGTGGAACAGAATAGAGACTCCAGACATTAACCCAAACATATAAGGTTAATTAATATATGATAAAGGAGCCATGGACATACAATGGGGAAAGGACAGTCTCTTTAATAGATGGTGCTGGCAAAACTGGACAGCTACATGTAGGTGAATGAAACTGGATCACTGTCTAACCCCATACACAAAAGTAAATTCAAAATGGATCAAAGACCTGAATGTCAGTCATGATACCATAAAACTCTTAGGAAAAAACATAGGCAAAAATCTCTTGGACATAAACATGAGCGGCTTCTTCATGAACATATCTCCTCAGGCAAGGGAAACAAAAGAAAAAATGAACAGGTGGGGCTATATCAAGCTGAAAAGCTTCTGTACAGCAAAGGACACCATCAATAGAACAAAAAGGCATCCTACAGTATGGGAGAATATATTCATAAATGACAGTTCCGATAAAGGGTTGACATCCAAAATATATAAAGAGCTTACACACCTGAACAAACAAAAAGCAAATAATCCAATTAAAAAATGGGCAGAGGAGCTGAACAGATAGTTCTCCTGTCAGCCTCCTCCCCGTCTCCAACCCACAGACAAAGGAGGTGACGCGATGAGATATCAAAGACCTGAGTAGGCCAGCCAGGGGACTCAAGACAAACCAGCTCAAGAGTGGTGCTCAAAAGGCACCTCTCATATTTATTGATCAGGCATCACATTCTTGAGTGGGTTAACAAGTTTCTAGACACAATGATTCTTTAACATGCTTTACTACAGGAATGTAATTGCCTCCAAGTCGCTGGGGCAAGTCGTCCCTGGTGCCAGGCAATGAGGGGGTAGAGATAACAAGAAACAGATCTCAGTTTAGATTTAGTGAGCTGCGGCATGCACCACAGATAACAAGGAAGGCAAACAATTCGCACAGAAACAGAATGATCTATGGATGGCAACCTACATCTCCAAAGAAGAAATCCAGATGGCCAACAGACACATGAAAAGATGCTCCACATCGCTAGTCAGCAGAGAAATGCAAATTAAAACCACAATGAGATATTGCCTCACACCAGTAAGGATCACCACCATCCAAAAGACAAACAACAAATGTTGGCGAGGTTGTGGAGAAAGGGGAACCCTCCTATACTGCTGGTGGGAATGTAAATTAGTTCAACCATTGTGGAAAGCAATATGGAGGTTCCTCAAAAAGCTCAAAATAGAAATACCATTTGACCCAGGAATTCCACTTCTAGGAATTTACCCTAAGAATACAGCAGCCCAGTTTGAAAAAGACATATGCACCCCTATGTTTACTGCTGCATTATTTACAATAGCCAAGAAATGGAAGCAACCTAAGTGTCCATCAGTAGATGAATGGATAAAGAAGATATGGTTCATATACACAATGGAATATTATTCAGCCATAAGAAGAAAACAAATCCTACCATTTGCAACAACATGGATGGAGCAAGAGGGTATTATGCTCAGTGAAATAAGCCAGGCGGAGAAAGACAAGTACCAAATGATTTCACTCATATGTGGAGTATAAGAACAAAGAAAAACTGAAGGAACAAAACAGCAGCAGAATCACAGAACCCAAGAATGGACTAACAGTTACCAAAGGGAAAGGGACTGGGGAGGACAGGTGGGGAGGGAGGGATAAGGGGGAAAAAGAAAGGGGGCCTTATGATTAGCATGTATAATGTGGGGGGTGCATAGGGAGGGATGTTAAACACAGAGAAGACAAGTAGTGATTCTACAGCATCTTACTATGCTGATGGACAGAGGACTTGAAGGGGGGAGTCTATTAAACATAATGTTCCTCATGTAATTGTAGATTAATGATACCAAAATAAAAAAAATACTAGAAAGGAGTATATAAATATGACAATAGTGGGGTTCTTGGTAATTGTCCACCCCTCCTATTATATGAACTTCTTGCTGTATTACTTTCATGCTTTTAAAGAAAGTTATTCAGAAAGGAAGAGGGGGTAGATATGATGAGAGTTGAGCACATTCTCCCTAAAGTAATACAGAAAAATAGCTGGAAGGTGAGGGGTGTGACCCTGAGAGATGGGGAGTAACACAAAGAATTTCTTCTAAGAAGCTCGGGTTTGTGGATCTGACCATAATTGGAGACAATGCAACTTCGCTCATCCTTGACAGTAGTAAGATCTCCATTGTCATGTTGTGGGAGACAACAAACTAAGCAGGCTTATCAGTTTCATAAAGTGTACTGGTTACAGCCAGGAAAATGCAATAAAGTCGTTTTGCGGTCACTGCCTCCAGGGGGTCAGTTGCGGTCCTGGAGACATAATTCAAGTGCTGGTTAATCACGGTGTGGGTTGACAAAATGTTAGAACTCACTGCCTTTAGATACGCTGCTGTTTGGCGGTCCAGTTTGCTTCCATTCACAATCTAGTGTTGGATTTTATTTTTCCTGTGGTTAGATCCTGGTTGGTATGTGGACCTCAGTGGCCACTGCTGATGCTGCAGTATTGGAGGGTCTGCTGAGGGTCTCGGCCTCTTGTATGGAGACCTTCATGCCCACCTCCTCTACCTCCCAGGTGCCCAGTGGCACCATGTTGGACTCTCTGGGCTTTGCCAGAGCCCTGGTGGGGCATGAGATGTCACAGCATTGTACTTCCTTATGATTTTCATTTTCTGGATGCTTAAAGTGTCTTTTCCTTTTTAAACTCTTAACAAACCATAAAATGAACTGCAAGTGTTCAGAGAAATGTTTGAATCAGGTTATTCTGACTTCTAAGTTACCTATAACTGTCATTTTGTGAGGCACGATTGACAGTTGAGATCCAATAATATTGATGCTCCATTTCATTTTTATTTATTTATAATTACCTAAAGTACAAGGACTGCAAGGAAGTTTGAGATACTGGAGAAAACCAGTTTAAACTCAAGAGGCCTAGGTTCCAGTCCTCAATCCACCATGATTTATAGTATCTCCCCACACCCCAAAACTGTATAGGGATGTGGATTAGATATTCCCAAAGATCTTCTCCAGCTCCAACATTCTGTGATGCTGTTATTTTAAGAGAAGGCGTACACTGTTGCCATTTCATTATGTAATTAAAGCAGGTTCACATATTGAAGCAAGCAATACCTTGCATGAGGAATATTTAAAACAAGGGCATTAATAATTTATAAGGTGCAGAGCGACTAGAAACATTTAACTGGCTGAAGTTCCGTCCAAATAGAGCAGGATATAAGTGGGAAATACATCGCAACTGTATACTGAACAGAATAGTCCTAAACGAGTAATACCTAAAATCTATTTTAAAAGCTTTCAGCAAATCTATGGGAAGAGTAATTTTAGTTAGTATTTCTGAGATTAGCCAGTTTACACTGGTTGAATGAAATTTCTTATCTCACCTTTAAATGTATGGGCCCGTGTTTTTACTTTACAATGTGTCTCCTACAGGTGGGCTCGGTGGTGGCTGTGGGCTGGATCCGCTCGCGGAAGGCCGTGGACTGGCGCCTCTTCCGGAACATCTTTGTGGCCTGGTTTGTGACTGTCCCCGTGGCTGGCCTGTTCAGTGCTGCTGTCATGGCCCTCCTCATGTATGGGATCCTTCCATACGTGTGATGTCTTCCTCCAGCCAGTGCACAAGGGGTAGTGTGGTGTGGGTCCGTGTGGGAGGTGTGTGTCCATGCTCCTGCCCATACATGGGCTCCCAGCCGGCATCTCCGTGTCCCTTTCATACGGTTCCAAACATATTGTTCGCCTAGGCTGTAGAGTCACCCTCCAGAGCTCACTTAGCTACTGTACATGATGTGTGCATTAAACTGGTATTGTGGTGATATAACATGGTGCAGTTGCTTACATATTAAATACATACTGTATACATAGAATAGGTAGCATTATTTCAAACATATTCAAAATGGAGTGGAGATAATTGCCTAGAATTCAGTGTTCAACACATCTTTGTACATAATAATTTCAGTAGCAAACTTTAAGAACCTTTTAAAAAGAAAATGTAGATTGGAAAATATTTTTCCCATTTAATACAGTGTAAGATTGTGTTGTGGGATGGATGATCCAAATTTCTGGAGGTGTGCTTACGGTGGTGTGCTATTGAATAATACTGGAACAGGAGTTCACAAGTGCTTTCACTGAAGAATTTGTTCATATACTGTGTACTGATTATGTAATATATCACAATTGCATTTGTAAATACTTCAAAGTGTAATTTTTTTTAATGGTGTGCTTCCCTTATACTATTTGGGTCAGAGAATTTTGGAAAGTACCAAAGAAGCAGGGGATAGTTTGCCAGTGTTACATTTTCACACTGTCTCCCCTTCCCATGTCTGCCTGGGGTGTAGTGAGACTGCCATGCTCTGCCCCACTCCAAGCAGTGTACATGGGGAGGCTCCCTGGCCCCCAGCACTGCCGCCATGTGCCAGGCAGTGGTCGCCCCATGGTGGCCCCTCACCATCATCGGTGTAGGGAGCGTGCAGACATGAGGACATGTGATCAAGCACTACATACAAGTCCAGCCTAAATCTCCCTCTTTGCCCCTGCAGCCTGGAGAACGGGGTTCTTGTCTCAGACACTGAGGCTAGTGCTTTGACGTTCTAGATCTGGGGCGGGGAGAGATGACATATCAGACAATACACTGGATTTGAGGATCTCCTCGAGGCCTTTACCAAGCTGACCGTCCTGAGGCTCCACTGTGGTCCCAGTGGAGGCGTCTTTTTTGATAGTGGGAGGGAAGAAGTATGACTGTGTTAGAGCCTGAAACTATGGACATGCTGCTAATATTTTTATATTGACAAACATTTTCTTGGTACTTCATTGTGATTTTTCATTAATCAACCACATTAAATTTATAATAAAAATGCCCCTCAAAAGTTTGCCTCTGGTCTTTTTCTAAATGTATGTTTTTCGTGCAAAGTTTCCACAAAAATAAAAGCTATATAATTTGGTTACTTTTGTTTTTCAAATATATATTTTTTAATTTTACTACTATTACATGTTGAGCAGAAAATGCCCATGAGCAAGAGAAGGGAAGAGGGACCTGCACTGCCCGCATCCGGAAACCCCACTGTTAACACGCGGGCAGGTGCCCGGGCCGTCTGGTGAGCTGCACCCCTCGCCGTCCAAGGGTCTTTGTTAAAGCGAGTGTCACACACTCAGCCTTTCCCACCCGACCCTTCAGCTGGCCAGACTTTCAAGGGTGGTTGGGCGGTCATGCACAAGTTCAGAGCCGAGGACCCACATCCTACCTTTCTTCTTGGCTCAAGCATCCAAAGACGATAAAAGCACACCTGCCTAGCGGTCAGGAACTTTGGCAAACTCCCTCCGCCTCCGCAGAGTCTCGCTCCATTTACTGCCAGCACCAGGCAGGTGACAGAGATGAGGAAAGCAGGCCCGGGGTTCATCTCTGCAAGGAAATTTGCCCTGTCTGATTTTTAAAATGGCATTTGGACCTTTCAGTTCCCCAGTTTTGGTAAAGCCATTGATTGAAGAAGTTGGATTTCCTCCTCCGTACTTGTAGGAACAGCACGGCATAGAGCCGCTGTGAGGCTGCACGGTGGATAGGGAAGGGCTGCCTTCTCCCTAGCAGCAGGTGTTGGAGGCAGAGCCCAGGAAGCAGAGCGTGACCTTTAATGACAAAGCCCCCAGCCCTGGAGAGAGAAGCCTTACCCACTGCACCCCTCCCCAGCCTCTCCTTCCTCATGAGGGCACGTCGGGGAGCTCAGGCAGAAGGGTCCCCAGGGAGGGAAGGGGAGGGGACCCTCGTAGAGAGAGGGCTGCCTGCCTGGGGCCCCCTGAGAGTCACCTGAGTTTCTTGGCTTCTCCCTTTAAAAACACAGACACTGCTGGACAGGAACTCCGGTGTCCCCGGCACCTCACTCACTGTCACCAGATCCTCTGCCGGGCATAGCGCTGCCTGAGCTAGGAGGGGCGCCCTGTGGGCCGCTGCCTTCCTGTGTCTGGGAGCCTCTCCCAGGGCCCAAGTCGGCAGCGGGCACAGGCTGCCAGCAGCAGCTTGCACTCAGAGGCAAAGCTCCTGTACTTCATCTTTTGCCTTTCTAAAAAGACTAACCATTTGAGTAAATGTGTAAACACGTTTATTCACCTTCTACAAGGTAATTTTTTAAATAAGTGTTAGGCTGGAGGAAGAAAAAAGGACATGCAAACAGCAGAGATACCATAAAAGAAGAACAGACCAGACCCCAAGGTCCGTGCCTTATATGGAAAGGGGACAGCTCTTCCTGAATTCCATCCTTCTGATGAGCCAACTAAGACCCAGATGTCAGCCTCCTCCCTCTTGGAAGGAAAAAAGTTCCTAGTTGTCTATCATGTCACCTTTAGCCAATCATACCTCTCCACGCCCCCTAGGATAGTTTGCCCACTCCTCCTCCTCCTAACCCCTTATAAACCACCCCCACCTTCCTGACCTGGCTCGACTTCCCCAGCCTGTAACTAGCCAGACCTCAAAAGCTGTTCCTTTCCTCAGAAAATGGTGATACGTGAAGATGTGGGGCACCAGTGGGCTCACGCAGGTACAGCGCAGCCAGAGGACGGTGCCTGAGGGTGGGTGGTGGCCCCGGAGCGAGGCCCGATCTGCCCACTGCCTCCAGGTGCAGGCCCAGGCTGCCTTCACCGGCGGCCCCACACCGTCGGCTCCGGCTTCCTCCCGCGGGCAGGACACCCTGCATGGCTGTAAGGAATCTGGGGGTCAGCACGGCGGAAGGGGCTGCCCCAGCCTGGCCGGTGTCGGGCTGCGGAAGCGAGCAGTCACCCCCTCCCTGCAGACGGACCCTTCCTCACTACCTCCCTTCTATCGGCACGGTTCCCCTTGAGAGGACAGCTCGGAGGAGAGCATCACGTTAGATGGCAGAGAAAGGGAATAAAAGGCAAGCCAGAGAGATGACACAAAACCGCTCGAAACTGAAAGAAATGAGAACGGGCTCTGCCTGCTTGGTGGGGGGGACTGGTAAGACCCAAAGAATGTGGTGACATGCCCGTGCCAGCCCTGTGCTTCAGTTGTCACCCTCTTAAATATTCTACAGCACATCATCTTTTATTATTGAAAGGATGTTTTGTTTATGAAACCCTGACACATATCATGAAAAGGAAGAAGTCATCTGTGCCCTACGAGGTGAGACACTGAAACGTCAGTCTTTGAAACACATGGGGCTGACCAGGCACAGGGGACAGAAACCAAAGCATGGAGTGAGAAAAAGCTTAAGAGTCAAGTGGTCACAGGGCCAGAGGAAGCCCCAGGCCCCGACCTGCCAGCCCCTTCCTGCTCTTCACGTCACACTGTCCATGATACGGTCTCGTCAGAGGAGGACCATGCAGGGGGCCGGGGGAAAGGTTCAGTGGAGGGGCAATGAGAGGCAGTGGAGAACTTGCAAAGGAAGCCTGGGAAGAAAGCATGGGAGGTTTATTCTGCGTGTTTTTATAAAAGGAACATGAAGAATTAAATCTGGTTTTAAGTAAGGAATTTCAGGCTCAACAAGGTGCCTGGCGGGCAGCTGACAGAAATTTGGAGGTCAGGAGAGCGTCCTCAGATGGAGGTAAGCTCTGGGCGCGGTCAGCTTCAGGAGGCAGCTGCCAGGGAGGCAGGGCAGTGGCGTCCCAGGGCTGAGCCGAGGGAGGGTAGGAGATCCCCCAGGAAGCCCAGCGCCTTACGGTCTGGATACAGGGCCCAGATGGACAAGCCAGATCTCCAGAGGAGGGAGGGGGTGGCTGTGGCCCAGCAGCAGGCACACCGAGTGCCACGCTGGCTCCGCCCCGCGCCTGCACGACCTTCAGCATCACACTTGGCCTCTCTGCCCAAGGCCCCATCTTCCTCTGGGGGAGACTGACAGTGCAGATGCCCCTCTCCTCCTGGCCACCCAGCCTGGCAGGAAGACTGGCTAGCCTTCTGTGGTGCCGATGAAGCTGTTGGCCTCCACCCACTAACACCTTGTCCTAAATCACAACTTGTTTAAAACCTGAGTGAGGAAGAATGGTGCTCTCATCAGACCACCCTTATTCTAAGAAGGCTCCTGAGGCGTATCAGAATCTCTGCAGACGTATTTTTAAAAAGCTCTTCACACAAAAATGACATCAGGGTGCAGAGGCAGAGGAGGTGGAAGACGAAACCTGAATAGCGGCATTTAAGTGGACAAAAGAAAGGGGCAACTGTTCCCAAAGGGAGACAGGCAGAGGGACTGAGTCAGAGCACACCAAGCAGGCGCTTCAGAGGTTCGTCGTAAAGGGAAGGATGGTCTCCACGTGCAGAAAACATGGCAAATGCCATGTGTGCGCACACAGGCAGCACTCAGGGAGGCCCCGAAATGCTTCAGCTCTTCCTTAGGGCTCCTCTGGCCCTGGTTTTGGAACCCAGGGTTTGGCCAGGTGGGCAGTGAGCTTCCAAGGGCAGACATTCAGTAACTAATGACACCGTGGGACATTTGCTGTCCTCTGCCCCCTCAGCAGCGGTGCTCAGAGGATGGTCATGGATCGGCAGTGTGCCCTGCCGTTCTCCTGGTCTCTTGCAGGAGTAATTATCCTCTGACCACAAGCGACAGCAGTGCTATGCTGGATCCTGCCACTGGGTACCTTTCCTAAGGGTGGCAGGTAGAAGCCGCTGGTTCTTCCCGGCCTAGCTGATGTCTCTGATCAGCCCGGGGCCCCACCGCAGAGCCAGTCCCACTCACCACCTGAGGAAGTGGCCTGATGTGCTACGCGTGGGGCCTCTTGCCTTTCTCAAACAATAACATTAACTACAAGAGTTTCCCTCATTACAGAAATAAGAAATTCACTTTAGAAAACCAGGAAAATATAGTAAGAATAAAAATTATTTATGATAGTAGTTTCCTGAGATAACGAATATCAATACTTTGAAGCATTCTCTCCTGCATTTTTTTTTTTTTTGGTATCATTAATCTACAGTTACATGAGGAACATTGTTTAGTAGACTCCCCCCATCACCAAGTCCCCCCCACATACCCCATTACAGTCACTGTCCATCAGCATAGTTGCATATACTTTTAGAAAAATTAAATTGTGATTCATTTTTTACTTTGCTTTTTCTGTTTAATATATTCTGATCAATCCTTAATCGTTTTCATTCTTGAAAAACATGATTGTGGTTGAATAATACTCCATTTAATCACTGATTTAAACATTCCCCTACGGATGCATGTTTGGACAGTTAAGTTTTCCTCTACCTGCACCACAGTCCACTGACATGAAATCCATATACACTGGAATATCCGTTCTCTGCTCCCAGCTGCAAAAGGTCACAGACTGTGAAGAAGGCCAGAATCATTAATTTTGAGATTAAGACTCAAAAGGCAAGGCTGAGGATCCTAGCAGTGTCCTGAATAAGTCAATTCTAAAAATTAAATAAAAGCAAGTGAGCGGCCGCAAGAGTTATAAGGCAACTGGAGAGGCGGGGAGGGGGGAACCAGGGAAGAGGAGGAGAGAGAGGGCGGAAGGGGCAGTAACTGGCGTGCGGGTGCCTTTTCTGGGGAGGGGACAGAGCCATGAAGAACTGCCACTGCAAGAAGGCTGCCTCGGGTGCCCTTCAGGGCTTGCTTTCCTGGTTATGAGGATTAAATAGGCTGTCATACAAGGAGATGAGGACAACAGCTAGCACATAAGCTCAAGAAATGTGCTTTCTACTATGACTTAATGACACCCCCCAATGATGAGGGTACTTGATACAGCCTTGCCAGCTGTATGATTCAATAAAACTATGGAATAAAGGCTGAATTTAAGCTGCCTATGCTTGTATCTGGATTACTGTATCAGTACAAAATTGGGCTCTTTAGCTCTGCAATAACAAACTTAAAGGGACAGGACAAGAAAGGGAAACCCCAGAGACCTCTAGCAATCCTCTTCAGCTATCCTCATCAGATCAACCACTGGGGACTCACTGAGGCGTGCATCTTGTCAGTGTTTCCCTGTATCTCCTCAGGCCCCCACCCCATCTTGTCCAGCCCCCACCCTTCACACCAGGCTGGAGAAGTGCCCACAGCACCACTACTCTGACACACGGCAGTTCACACTTATCCATGCCTCACTTATCCACACAGCAGTGCTCAGCCCGCCCCACATCCCATCCACACTCATGCTGTAACGTTCTTCCAGTCAACACAGGCCGCTGTCAATGCACCAAACAAAGTTACTCATCCCTCCTCTCCTTTCCTGCTATGCCTTATCTCCTATAATGGTGGCTTAACCCACAAAGATGAGAAAATAAAAGCCCCTCATGTGGTGGCTATCAGGTATTCCCTGACCTAACAAGTGGTGGTTGGAATCTGGGTTCTAGTAAAAATACTCTTTGGTGGTAGTAGGGGAAATACCTTGTTAGTGCTGAAATTTTTCAAAAAGCAATAATGGCTAGTTTGTATTTTTAAGATGATACATTTGGAAACTGAGCAAGGAATCTGAACAGGCAAACCAGAGAATTATAAATCATCAGTAAACATGAAAACAGCTCCATCTCTCTGGCCATTAGGGAAACACAAATTAAACCACCACACCATTGTTCAGCTCTAGAGTCATGTGGGGCGATGGGCACTCCTACCCACCACCGGTAGAAACACCAACTGGTGTAACTACTACAGGGCTACAGCCTGTACCAGCATCTGTACGACGTATGCCACCTGCACTAGGACTGTCAGCGCGCCTCCCGGCCCTGACTTCACCATGTCACCTCCGGAGACCTATCCTGTGGAACCGCACTAAGAAACACGGCCACCAGCCACATGGAGCTATTTAATTAAAACAGAGTTACAGGTTGAGTTCTTCCACTGACCCAGTTACATTTCAAGAGCTCAACAGGCAGGTGAGGCTAGTGGCTACCATATGACATGAGTCATTTCATCATCACAGAAGATTCTACTGGGCAGTGTGGCTGTGGAAATACTCACGAAGTGGACAAAGATATTCAATACAGCACTGTTCAAAGAACAAAAAACTGAATATAAGCAAACAAGTGGAAGAGTTAATGTCACACTTATACTAAAGTATAATAAAAAATATGAGGCAGATCTAACTGAACATAAAGAGGTCTCTGACATCTTTAGTGTATGGCAAAACAAGAAGTACATTTTAACATTATATAAAACATAATTATGTTTTCATGTAATCTCTATAAAGACACTGAAAATTATGGGCAACTGTCAGTAGAAGAAACAGGGTTGAAGGGAAGAATGGGAATTTTCACATTTATGTCAAAACTGAATTTGTTGCAATCAGCATATATTGTGTGAACAAAAGATTTTCAGGTGCTCTTAGAAAGATGATTTACCAGCAAGCCCTGAAGATACGACTGTTTACTCACTTCCTTTTCCAAACTTTATTTCCAGTCTGTGGTTACCATTTTTCCAGCTCTAGGAATCAGAAATACTTTCCTGAGGGTGGGAGGAGTCCCACACGCAGTGGCGCTCCGGCCTCCCGCCGCCTGCGGTGCCCCCTGCTCTCCAGCTGCTGTGCACCACCACCACCACCACAGTGCACAGGACTGCACGGGACGGGGGGCACTGTCCACTCGCCTGCCTGCAGAACAGCCCTCGGGCTGAGGCAAACACAAGTGAGGGGACAGGAGCAGATATCCAGGCACAAGCCCCACCAAAGAGGCTGTTGTTCAGAACAGAATCAGAACCATAGCAGATGTAAGAAAACCACAACCAACAAATCAGAAGAGGAATTATGTTCTAAATGTGACAGGTTTATTTGATTTTACGCTGATGAAAACCAAAGATTCCACTACAGCACAGAGACCAATTATTAAAAGGTCAGGAAAAAGTGGTGTGGGACATGCAGGGTGTGATGTACAAACAGGAGGATCGGTGGTTTCCTTTGTAATGTGACACTACGTTGTCACTGAGGAACACATTAAAATAACACTGCGGAATTCAACTGAAATGTGGCACAAACATGACAACTTCCAGGCATGCCTTCAAGCACCTCCCTTAGGATGGACCTGTGATCTCTAGACTTCAGTGTGAGGAAGATTACAATTCTTTGGAAGAATAAAAAGTTCACACTTTTGAAATTTCACAGAATTTTAAGGCCAAAACATAGTGGGTTCATTTCTCTTCACCTCCAGGGACAAATCTGCTTTCCTCAGAACCACATTAAGCTTCTAATTCAAAGCCCAAGCCAACCTTGTGACCTCCTGCATTGAAGTTCTTTCCATCGATTAAAGCCGACAGGGTCAGTTTGACGCCTAGGAAGAAGAACACACCACATCACTTGTAGCACCAGTAAGAGCCACACTTCCTAGACAGAGTGACGGACCCCATGGCATGACGAACAGTGGGGCCCAGGGGCTACGAGATCACAGCCACGGCTGAGGTGACAGGGTCACCTACCGCCACCTGCCCTGTAAGGAGGGAAGCCTACTGAACTCTGTCAGGGCTAAATGTCATGAGCAATCAGCCGAACCGGTGAGCCAGAGCAACCACAGCATACCTAGGAGTACATAGTTAAGCACAAGTGCTTGATATGTTTTACTTCAAACAACCAAACATTCTGAAATGGTCTGAATCTACCTACAGTGACTGCAGGCTGTTTTACAGGTCATTCTCATTATTCCTCTATCACCTTCTACCTGGCCCCATTATTATTAACTCTTACTTACCTGGTCGAAGGGTCTGAGTGTAACCCAGTCCGATCAGGCTGGCATTATTTACTTTAGCCTAAGATTAGGAGACGCAATAGAAACAGTTAGAAGGCAGTCAATTTCATGATATGTAAGTCCAGTACAATCAGCATTTCATGCATCACATGTCCAAAGCTAAAGCACCTTAAGGCCAATCCAGAACTACTGAAACTGAACATGTAAGTAACAAAAAGACACATCTTTTCAAGTTAATAGGACTAGCAGGGATAGTAGAGACTTTGAGGCAGTGTGGCTGAAGGCCTCAAGCAAAATTCTGAGAACACCATGAGCTGAGCACTATGGTGTGGCCCTCGGCGAGCCACCTGGCCTCCCGTCTGTAAAGGAGGCGAGGGCATGGCTCGCCCCACGGACTGGTTGTATGGCTTAAATGAGAGTGCCTGGCGCAGCGCCTGAAATTTAAGTGCTCAATCAGTGTTACTATTAGTAAGAATTACTAACAGGAAGAGTAATCAAATCCGATGACTTTACAGATAAGAACATTTTGAGGCCAAAAAGAGAAACTGACTTGAGAAGGTCAGACAACAGCCAAATATGGGAGGAACTAGGACGAGAACCCACATATCCTGACTTCAGGTAAAATACTCTGTTCCCTACACACTGACTCGCTCATTAAAGGTAGTACCATGCCAACTACAACCATATCACAATATCAATTCACAACTCAGAAAGCCCAAGAGCACATCTGATCTGGTAGCCCAGCCTTACAGACAGAGAAGTTCTACAATCCAGCTTGTATTTAGCAGCGATGCCAAAACGGGTGTTGTTACTGCCAGCTGTCCAAGCAAGGTTTATTGACGTTTCTATCTTCTCATTAACCTTCTGGTAGATAGACCCTCCAAATTCAGTGCCGTCGTTCCTGCGTCCATGGTGTAAGTGGTAAGTATCCAGTTTGTCCCATTGTTATAACATGGAAACAAATTCTAAGACTATCTAAACAAGGATCTCATTTTTCATCTATAGATTTCAGCAAACTTCTAGCATACATGACTAACAAATAAGCAACTAAATCTAGTTATGTGATTAATAACCACCTAAATAAGATTCATTTACTTGGCTTCTTCACAGGATGTAAATGTCTTAGAGACAATCCAGTTATGCATATAGGCAGACACCAGCCAATCTAAAGGTCTCTTTAAGATGTTCACAGAATTTAGAAACTTAAAGTTGAGCTCAATAGATTCTGTACACACACAAAAAATTAACATATATATTGCAGCACAAGTGCAAAAATAAAGCCAATTCTGGGTTTTATTTGGAACACAGTCCTAGGGTCAGACAGCACCCTCCCTACAATACTTAGGGTGTGCTGCTCCAGAAACATACCTAAATTATTGCTCCAAAGCATCCCAGTAGTCCCTGAGTTTCATGGTTTTCTTGATAATGTTGTTTCATCAATTTTAAAGCCACTGTCTATACATACCACCGCTTGGCTTTATTTTACTTATCCTAAGTGAATTAGAACATCTGGTGGACAGCAATAAAAAACACACAGCTCACCCTTTGCTTTTTCTTCCTGGTACAGTATTAGTGCCTAGTTGGCCAAGACATAAAACAATTTAAAGATTCAAATCTATCAGGTTTACTTTGAGCACTTGTGCTATTTTTGAATGCAACAGAGGTGGCTGGGTTCTAACAAAGGGTATCTGAGGACCTCCAGAGAATTGCTGGGGATGCCCAGATCAATTTGGTGGATTTTTTCCCAGATCCACACAAACCTGCTTCCTGATATCGCCAAGCTGAGTAAGGCACCAGAGAAAGCAGGAACCTCTCCAAAGGATCCCTTAGAGCAGGAGGAGACCTGTGCCCTGCGGGTGTCCTAGAGCTGCTAAGCTTGGGCCCCAGGCCACAAGGCCAGGAACAACCAGAAGCATAGCACGGTGCACCAAGTGCACCACCCTCTGGCAGTGTTTTGCTGACATGACTGTGAAAACAGTACAGTGAGGTTGGACATATTAAATGCCAACACCATCCAACCCTCTAACCTTCTCAGTACGCTAGCTGCCATCTTCCTGAGTGACTGCACTGGCACCAAAGGAAGAATGAATTATACATACTCACACGTGAGTGTGCAGCTGGAAGTCTACAGCCTTGTAACCCAGGGCAAAATTATTCTGAGACAGTCTGGATTTGGCTGTGTCAAAACTCATCTGATAGCCAGCAAGCCAGCCTTCAAAAGCTAACACAGCCCAACCATAGATGGTTGGTCCAGAAAAATCTATATCAACATTACTGCCAAGACTGAAACACTCTCGCTTATAGGAAGCCTTTAATTTCCCACTCTTCTTTCTGTAAAAAAATAACACAATGAAAACATGAGTTTCTACTACTTTCTGAAAAATCTTTAGAGTAAGATGTCCCCACCCACCAAGGCAAGTATTATTTTAGTAGATGGCATACATACAGTAAAAATGTTTTCAACGACTTAGCTCTACAAATGTATCTTGTTAGGATTATACCATATTTTACCTATTCCTCACTTTAAGTTCACATGATAGGCTATGTCATAATTAATTTCATGAAGGTATGAACAAAAGTATAAAAAGAAATAGGTATTTCAGTACCAAATTTATTATTTAGACGTGTATGTATGCAGACATACAAGACACCAAATCTCTTTAAATGTTTCCAAATGCACAGAAGGTAACACTCAACACACTTCACTTCTAATTTATTGACCTACTATGTAGTCTGTGTACTTTTTTTTAAGGGTACTGCCCTTTAGTAAGCATATCTCTTTTTCTTAAGGTCAGTGTTTTCTCCCCAAACAACTGTTAGATGGATGGAAGAGAAATGTGTATTTTTGAAAGACAATATTGAAAACGTTAAGTTAGTTCTTAATAATACTTGCCCTATTCCCCAGTCAGGCCTCTTCTGAGAATATCTGTCCAAAAGACAACCTAAGTACATGGAAGGAGGTGTCTACCTGCCGTTCCTGCTGACAAGAGGTGCCACTTTGCCTTAGTTTAGAACCTTGGCCTTTAGAGTAGCACAGGCCCAGGTTAGGCAGATAGGAAGCAACACAATACCCATTTTTCAGATGAAGAAACTGAGGCAGAGAGGTTGGGGGATTTATAAAGGTCATGAAGGCAAGTCAGTAGTAGGTTATAGCTTCTGGCTGGTTCTACAGTCAGGAGATTAACAGTTTTCTTAAGAAATTACCTTCTCAGCAAAATACCACATCCACGAACCTTTAGAATAGCTTAAGAAATAGTCTCCAATCCTTCTAGCTCCTAAACTTTTCTACTATGTGCCTCTTTGGACAAAACTTCTATCTTTGTTCATCTGTCCAACTTTCAAATCAACACTGTATCTGCCTCAGGGAGCCTTCCCTTCTTTTTCTCGCACACACAGGTCTTTGGTGTTGCTATCAGCAACCTCCTAAGCAACTCCTGCATCAGAACTTTCCCTTGCAACACCCCATTCTAAACTCCTCTATCTCTAGAGACTGCAAAAACATTCCATAAAGTGGGGTTTGGATAATTACCCTGTGTTCGGTACAAATATGGTATCAAGAGTCAGTTTCAACCCTTCAGCCAACTGGAAAATAAAGATTTAAAAGTAACAATTAGTAATTTTCAATTCCTTTTTTGACTCAAGAAATCAATTCTAAAGTTTTCTCTAATGTCCTAACAAAGCCGAACATTAAATTACCTAATAAATTACCTCTTCATCCTTCCCTGTCCCCTTATCTCTCTCAGACCTTCACTCAAAGGCTTCATAATGATTCTCATCAAAAAACAGGTTAAACTGCATGTGCGAAATGCTATTACAGCTGACATAAAACTATGGTAGAAAAACAACAAAATGCCAATACAATGAAATAATCTTCAGACTCTCTTGAAATTACTGTAATGAGATAACCTGACACTTAACAAGCCAACCTATGTAATCTGCTCAGCTAGACATATACATCTATCATCTATATGTGGCAATGTGCATAGAGACCTCTCTCAAAAAACAGTGCCCTGTACTTAGGTGGCACTTGACAAATATCTGCTGGTAGATTTTTCTCTTTGAAAAAATTATAGATTTTAAAACAATTTTCTGTGGAACCAATTTTGCAATGATAACTAAACAAAATTTAACTAAATCACTGCAAATAGTTTGGTCTACCCAGAAGAGGCTCAGCTATGTAACAGAGTAAGTAGAGCTGGCCAGAATAAAGATGTAATGGGATAATTATGGACTCTCAAACAAAGCCTTACTTTCTAGAGACATAAGCCATACCAAAGTTGCCCATATGCAGAGAAAAAATATACCTACTAGATAGGTTAGGAGATCTCATTCAGATTATATTTGCGGTTTATTCAATCATTTTATCTCCAAGATACATTTATCTCCAAGACACATTTAACCTACAAAGAACTTCTAATGCTTTCTCTTACCTTATTCTCCCAAGAGATTTCTGTTCCAAGAGTATTGTCTGTGTTCCATTTTTGGGTGAAGGTAAGTCCATAGTTACAGACCTTATATTTGGTCTCTAGGTTGCCTGATGCTTTCCCTGTATCAGTGTAGGCATGACCGGAAGTAGAAAATTCCTTATAAGCAAGAAAAAATACTTACCTTAAAATCAACTCAAACAGAAAGTGTTCATTTCAGAAAGCAGTATTCAATGCATCAGGAACCAGACTGATTTCCCTTACCACAGTCGTACTCCACAACAGCTTATTTCCTGCTTCTCTCTTTCTTTCTCAACCCTAAATATTTTAACCAGTTTAGATCTTCCCATTACTTGACCTGTCTTATTGATATTTCTTGTTTCACATACTCTGACTAAATGGGAATCTTAAATTCTCTCCTTTAAAAGAGAAAATTCTTTATGAAAAATAAATGTGCGTTCACTATAAAGACAGAAAAATTGAATATAAACATTTTACTTTTATAACCTGAGAAAGATTATCTATTCTCTTCTTGCCTTTCAAACAATTAGTTAATTTTAAAGTCCTTAAAAATCCCCAAAAACTAGGAAGCACTACCTTCCCCCTTTATTATTAAGGTCAGAACTTTATTGCATTAAAATTTTTATTGTGGCAAAATACATTTAACATAAAATTTTCCCTTTTTATGCATTGAGTACATTCACACTGTTCTGAAAACATTGCTTTTCTCCACAAACCTATCTGCAAACCTTTCGGCATAAACAACTTGAATATTTGAAAGTACCTACTCATTTTCCACAACCAAAAACAGTGTTACAGTTATCCCTCTTTCTCCCTTCTCCCTCCTTCCCTCCCCCTTTTAAAGGGCTTTCTACCAAATAGTTACTCTGAATGCCTTCAGATATAACCTCCCCAGCTAGGTGTCCTTTCAGTCATATGACAATTGGCAATTAGAAATAGATCTCCTTCTAGGGGGAAGCAAACAGCCAACACCTGTCACTGACAATCTATGAACTGTCAAGAAAAAAAACCCATTCTGATTGGCCCTGTTTTAAAAGTGCATTTCTGAAATACTGCCAACGGTAATGAAACACTGCCCACCCAGACCAGTTCTGCTTCACTGCATGCAATATGAATCCTTCCCTTCCCAAGTGCCCTACTCCCAGCTCTAGCTCTTCAGGCTGATGAAACAACTGGGAAACTATGATCTGTTTATCAACACCACACAGAAAGTTTTCCAAGAGAATATCATGCTGCACATTGAGGGCAAGGCCTTAGTGAAAATGATAAAATGTTACAGTTCACACAATTATTTAATGTGCTCATCACTTTTTTAGTAGATCCAACTACCCAGTATTTTATTTGTTACATTTACCTTTCATAAACATGAAAGTATAGCAAATATAAACCTTAATTTTGGTGTTAGGAAAATTTTATGCACAAAATTAAATAAAGGAGTATTTAGTCTACATTTCTTTCTTGTTTTCATCATTTCTTAGTTTGAAGCCCTGTCAAAAGTCTGAAATAGCAGAGGTATAAATCTCAAAGGCTAGAATTTTTCTAAGTTGAAAAATTAGAATCACCTCACAACCGCTTCAGTCTTTAATTTCATAATTAGATCAAGTGGTGCAAAATACATTTATAACATGCATATAACATCTACACCTCTACATTAAATGCTAGTAAGCAACAAAACATTATAAAAATGTTACTGTTAAATAAAATAGATGGCATATGATAGAAATATCAAGGCACAATCTAAGAAATTGGGAGCAATAGATGAAATTTATCCTAAATCATTACCAGAGACCAAAAGCAGCCACAAAAACAGGCACACAAATATGCTATTTTTCTTACCATCTGAAAGAATATTCCCACACCACAGCAGCATGAAAGGGAGATAAAATTTTAGTTGACGATTTTTGCAACACAAACTTAACGAGCAAATTCTGAAACTCTTCTCAGTATGAGTATAATGTTTCTATTTTAACAGAATCATTCAACAATAGGCCCATCCTCGTAGGGTAGCTACATATGTATTTTTCTTTACTAGAAAGCCCAGGGAAAGAATGATGGTGACCAACCAGGATGATAAGGAGTATTAGAAGAAGTATCATAAGAATTCCACATGCCTCTAGCCCTTCTAATTAAATC